>NC_080691.1:30352985-30577773 GCF_030445035.2 Dasypus novemcinctus | reverse complement strand
GAGAATGGAATATATGAATGTGTCAGAGGAGCTTTCTCGGGGCTGGGAACGTTCTGTATCTTTAGGTGAGATGTAGTGTGCCTAATTCAACCAACTGTACATTTAAGGATTTGTTTTATTGTATATATCCTATACTTCAATTATTTTGTTAAGGTTTTTATTTTTATTTATCCCCCTTCCCCTGTTGTCTGCTGTCTTATGTCCATTCCCTGTGTGTTCTTCTGTGTCCGCTTGCATTCTTGTCAGGAGGCACAGGAATTTGTGTCTCCTTTTTGCTGCATCATCTTGCAGCGTCAGCTTGCCGTGTGTGCAGTGCCACTCCTGGCGGACTGCGCTTTCCACATGGGGAGGCTTTCCTTGTGGGGCGCACTCCTTGCACATGGGGCTCCCCTACGTGGGGATACCCCTGCTTGGCAGGGCACTCCTTGCATGCCGCAGCACTGCACGTGGGCCAGCTCAGCCCACGGGCCAGGAGGCCCTGGGGATCGAACCCTGGACCTCGTATATGGTAAGTGGATGTTCTATCAGTTGAGCCACATCTTCTTCCCGCTTCAGTTTTTTTAAGTGCCAAGTGTCTGCCATGTTTGTACCACATAAATGTTAGTATTAGTATCAGGTGTGCCATAAATATGAAAGTCCTAATACTCTTCCATACTTATTTGCCATTGATTTCATTCCACTGCACTTGGTGCCTGGACCAGGGCGCTCACACTCAGCATGTCTGGGACTGGATTCTTCTCTCCACCTGGGTGTGCTCCTCCTCCAGGTTGCCCCATCGGCCCAGCGGCTCAGTTCAGAAGTGCAGATGACACCCTGCCTTCTCCTCCCCCGCCCCCCAGCCCTCGGAGCCAACCCGTCTCTGAAGCCCACTGCATGGCCGGTCTCCAGTGATGGCCCCGACACCTCCTCCGCCAGCAGGTGGCGCTCACTTCCCCTCTGCGTGGACCCGGCTGGCCTTGTGGCTGACTGGCTTTGGCCAGTGGAAAGCATTCTGGGACTTCTGAGCCCAAGTCTTAAGAGGCATGGAAACTTCTGCTGCTTGGCTGTCGCGTACAAAGAAGCCCAAGCCCTTGGGAGAGGCCACGTGGAGGTGAATTGAGTTCCCCCAGGCAACAGCCCCTGCCGGGCGCCCAGCTGGCAGCCCCGTGGACGAGCCCATTTTGGACTTCCCAGCCGTCCCAGTGCCCTCCTTCCCCCACCCCCGCTGAGAACACCTGAACTGGAACTTCCCCCGCCATTCCACAGAATCATGAGAAATAATAGTTTTAAGCCATAACATTTTGGGGTACTTTATTAAGAAGCAGTAGGTAACCAATCCTACCTCTGAAAACTTCACAAAGCTGCCCACTCCTCCGGGTCCCCACTTCCTCTACCCCCTAATTCAAGTCTCTCATTCCCCCTCCAGGAAGAAGGTGGGGTCTCCCCCCCACCCTCCGGTCCATCCTCCCCTGTAGCCAGAGGGAACCTTCTAACCACCGATGTCGTTCTCTCAGCCCCCCAGGTAATAACCGAGCCCCTTAGCGGGGGCAACAAGGCCTCGAATGGTGACCTGGCCCTGCCCGACTCGGTGCTTCTCACCCACACTACCCCTACCACTCACGGTCTGGTCCCTGGAACTCAGCACTTCCCTTCACTTACGCAAGTCGTTCCCTCTACTGGAAACTCTTTCTTACCACCTTGGTCCTGGGTAAGTCATTCTCTCCTTTGGGACTCAGCTCAGACATCACCACCTCCAGGAAGCCGTCCCTGACTGCCCAGGCTGAGTTAGGGAGCGTCTCTGTGCCCCATCGCAGCAGCTGTCCTTGTGTTGCTCTTGCCTTTTTAGCAACTCGTCTCTCACCACACTGTGAGCAATTGAAGGGCAGGGCAAAGCCACCGTAGTGGTCTCTGAGGCTAGCACAGACCTGGCACTCAGGGAGACCCAGGACATGGTCTCAGGAGGGGAGGGTGGTGGGAGTTCTCTGGTGCAGATTGGGGTCACCTCACAGCTCACACGGTTCTGCTGTATGAGCACCATCCCCCAAAGAGGCCCTGTTGCTGCTGGGGCCTGGGATGGTAGAAAAGTCAAGGCTGAGGAAGTGGAGCCCTCCCCCGTGGTGCCGACACATCCCACTCGACTTGGACTGCCCCGTAAAGAGGTAGCGCCAGGCAGGGCTGGCTTACTTCTGTAAATGATGCCAGTGGGCAAACTCAGTGTCGGTCCTGGCTCTGCTACCTCCTGGCTGTGTGGCCCTGGAGGAGTGGCTTTGCCTCTCTGAGCCTCACTCCCCTCATCTGTAACACAGGGAAAGACAATGGCCCCTCACAAGGTATTATGCTTCATAAGGCATAAATGAGATCGTGAGTGTGTGAGTATAGCCGAGTAACTGGCCCGTGGCAGACTCCCTGAAATGTTACCAAGAGCTCTCTCCTTGTCACCCTGTGAGATCAGGATGAGAAAACAGTAACAGTGATAACAGCACACAAGTATTAACTCATTCAGGCTTCACAACCGCTAAGGAGGTAAAGGTGTGCCCATTTTACAGGTAGGGAAATAGAGACCGAGGGACATGCAGGTCTTAAGGAGTAGAGGCTTGAACCGAGCAGTTAACCCTTCAACCGCCACCCTCTATGGCCTCTCAAAGCCCCAAGGCCTGCCTCGCCTGTCAGCTTTGCTTCTAACCAGCTGTGTGAGCTCAGGTATGTGAACTCTCTCTAGGCCTCAGTTTCTCCACCTGGCAAGGAGGACGGGTCTGAGAATCCAGGCCCTGGCAAGTATCTGGCCAGCACTGGTGACCTGCTGACCAGCCACACTTTTCATGGGCTGGACTGTCACAGGTGGGTCACCACACTCTGCCAGCCCTAATTTCCGCGTGCCCCCCCACACTGGGGGTTCTGGTCTTTGCCTATTCCTGGCCCCCCAGGGCCCTTGAGGGAGGCTGAGGCGGCCACCCCCAGATGTCTATTCCTGTTCCTGGCCTAGTGCCGTGCTGGGGAAGCAACAGCTATTTTGAGACCCTTCTCCCTCCAAGCGTGAGCGGTGGGAAGGCGCTGGGAACAGCCCGAACTGGGAGGCCGCCCGCCGTCACAGCCTCGCCCTGGACCCACGCCACACCAGCCCCGTGGGTCTGCCTCTTTTCCAGCTCTGGGGATGTGATCAGCTCTGACCAGAGCCACCACATCGCGGTAACCCAGGAGAACTGAGTCTAAGGGACTTCTGAAGGCTAGGACACGAGGTGGCCGGGCCCTGCCCTTTGGGGTTGGAGTAGTCACAGCTGGACCCACCAACTGAGAGCAGGAACTGCTCTGAGCTAGGAAAATGGGAAAGACAAGTTCATGACAATAAAATAAAAATAGCACACGTTTCTTGAGCTCTCACAGTTAGACTGGCCCTGTTCCAAGCACTTCATGGGGGAAAAAGGATCAGAAAGGGCAAGTGACTTATCCAAGGTCACGCAGCTGGTGAGAGGCTGAGCCAGGACTTGAACCCCCGTGATCTGTCACCAGAGTCCAAGCTTTCGACCACATCCCCCCTCCCAAACCTTCCAAGTGCAGGAGGCTAATCTGCATTACAGGAATGAATGCTGCCTTTGGAGTTGGTCCCCCTTTGCCATTCCCAGCCATGTGTGCCAGCCAGATGACCTTGGTGAGCTCAGTTTCCTCCCTGGCAAAATGGGGACAACAAAAGTACTCTCTCCCAGGGTTGAGGTAAGCATTAGTAGTAATATATTCTGGGGGCTAAGGCCCAACTAATATGCTCAGTAACTTCTTTAAATTATGAAGTTAAAATATATACACAGGGTAAAGTAAATAAATGAAATGGTACAAAATGGAACACCACAGAAAGTGAGGTTCCCTTCTATCCCCCATTCCTCTCCCCAGAGGTAAACACCATTAACAGCTGTTTTTTTTTTTATTTACATCTCTTTATTTTAAAATGTTTATATTAGTACAGTGAAACTAAATTTTAGAGACACTGGATTATCCTTAGTTTATTATAAAAGAGAGACATGGAAATTATCTACATGATGGGTGATTTCAGAACTTAAGTGGAATGGACAGCTTCACATGATGCCATTTCAATAGTTACCTATTTCAGTCTACATACTTCCCAAGAATGTCACCATCTCTAAATAAGAAATAATCCTTATCATCTAGAACTACTTTGGTGCCTCCATAGTCCGGGAGAACTTTATGTCAAACTTTCACATTAACTGGTTGAATATCTCCACCCTTTCCTTTAGATCCCAACCCAAGAGCTACTACTGTTCTTTTCCTTGAGATTTTTCTGGAAGCATAATGCCTTCTTTGGTTAGTTTCGGCTGCACTCCTTTCAACCAAGGCTCAGTCAAAGAGGGGAAGGAACTTTCTAAATGCCTATTCTGCCACGGCTCGGTCACAGTAACTCATACTCTCTACGGCATCACCACCGCTGCAAGGACAGGCCTCCGGTCTGGCCCTTGGGATATGAGAATGTGGGAAAAAAAGGTTAACGGCTTCTTGTGCCACCTTGCATAAAATTTCCATGCACATAAAGCCAGAGAAGCTGCATAGGATGGTGGTTGAGAAGATGGACTGACTAGTTCAAACCTAGTCCTGCCACTTCTTAACTTTGTGACGCATGGGCAAGTTACTCGTTCCTGTTTCATCTGTAACATGGGGTTAATAGAATTAGTACCTGCTTTATAGGATAGTGGTGATGGTAAAATGAGTCAATCTCTGTAAAGTGCTAAGAACATTGTCCAGACACAGTGGTCCTGTGGATCCTTTCCAACAGACGCTAAGGTAGGCTTTTGCTATCACAAACGATGCTGCGAGACATATCCTTGTTCACCTGCCATTTGGCACAATGCAAGAGTTTTTGTGGGATAAATTCCTGGCAGAGAAATTGCTGGGTCAAACAGTAGTGCCCTTGTAAATTCAATTAATTTTTGGATGAGCAAATCCTCCCAGCAGGCAGGGAACAGGGAAAGAGGCCTGCAAGGCAGCAAGGACACGGGAGGAGAGGGGTGTGGGGTTCTGTCTCCAAGGTCCAGGGAGGCCCGTGCCTGCTCCAGCAACCTGGAGGGTGCAGCAGCTCTCCAGGCCCCTGGTTGGGCAGGTGCTTTAATGCTATCCAGGTTGTATTAGTCAGCCAAAGGGGTGCTGATGCAAATTACCAGAAATTGGTTGATTTTTATAAAGGGTATTTATTTGGGGTAGGAGCTTACAGTTATGAGGCCATAAAGTTTAAGTTATTTCCCTCACCAAAGTCTTTTGCAACGTGTTGGACCAAGATGGCTGCTGATATCTGCCAGGGTTCAGGCTTCCTGGGTTCCTCTCTTCCTGGGGTTCATTTCTCTCCCAGCTCAGCTGCTGTGTTTTCTCCACAAGGCCCGCTGTGGACTATGAGGCTCTCTAGGCTTTGCCTCTCTCCACGAGGCCTGCTGTAGACTATTAGGCAAACGGCTTGTTTCTCTTCCCGGGGCTTCTCTCTTTCCTCATGACCAAGATCCTCTGTGTGCTTACTTCTTGGGGCTCCAGCTCAAGACTCCAGCATCAAAACTCCAACTCTGTCCTTTGCCATGTCTTTTATGTGTGAGTCCCCACCCACCAAGGGGCGGGGACTCAACACCCTACTGACATGGCCCAATCAAAGCCCTAATCATAATTTAATCACGCTCAGGTACAGACCAGTTTACAAACATAATCCAATATCTATTTTTGGAATTCTTGAACCACATCAAATGGCTACATAGGTTGTCCCCATAAGGGCTTTTCAGGGAACCGGCTGATAGAGGAGCAGGAGCCCCTAATGAGCAGTGGCCGCTTAACACCAAACAATTTTCCTTTGCCACCATCTGCCATGGAGGCACCCAGGCTGTCTGAGATACCCCAGAGTGGCACCCCAATGCCTTCCCAAAACACGGTTGGGTTCCAGGCATCCCTAATCATACCCTGCCCCCCAGAAGAGAGGAGAGTCCGAGGGTTTGGGGATCCAACAGATGTTGGTGGGAACTACTGTGACCTTGGGCAAATCACTTCACCTCCCCGAGCCTCAGAGAACAATGGGACCTATCTCACAGGGGTGTTGTCAGGACAAAGTGAAGCCAAACACAGAAAGCGCTTGATTCAGTGCCCTGCACCCAGTGAGAGCTTAACAAATGACAGCCCAGAGGTTGAGGATGAAGAGTACAGGCGGCTGACTCTGGATCCCAGTCCAGAAGGTGGGGGAGGGGGGGAAACACGGGGACGGGGACGGGGGACGGGGACGGGGGACGGGGGACGGGGACGGGGGGGGGGGACGGGGACGGACGACAAGATATATATATACCTGCCCCCCCCCCCCCCCCCCATCTAACAGGAGCATTTTAGCAGCTGCCTCACCCACCTCCTAGGAAAGCTGCAGATTTCCCTGTCCGTAAAATGGGACGTGTGAGTTATGTTTCCAAGTCAGTAGTAAAGGCCTTGCTGGGGCTAAGATTCTGGAGCCAGCATCCTGTGAAGCTGCACGTGATTTTGTGTCTGATCCAAAAGGGCGAATGAGGATGAGAGGCTGGAGGTGCGATGGAGAGGAGAGGCCCAAAGGGAGTTCCCCAGCCCCCTCCCGCTCCACCCCACCCCCACCGCCCCCCTTTCGTCTGCTCTGGTCCGAGATCTCCTCTTCTGATAAGCTCCAGAAGAACCACCGTAATAACCCTAACCGCGAAGCTACTGCCGCACTGATCCCCGCAGTGCAGGAGTGGATTCAAACACAGGCTCAAGGGGGCCGATCCACCCGGATTAGATTCTCTCTACTTGCTTTCGTGCGGGTGTGAGTTCCCCTCTGGGCCTCGGGGCCCTCCCTCTCCTGCAAGGTGGGGATAACGCTGGCTCTGCGGCTCGGCCGCTCTCCAGGCGCCCGGGGCGGCCCGGCACTCCCGGGGCAGGCGCGGCCGGGGCCGCCTGCGGAGCCGCAGACTGCCTCGCCCCCTGGAGGAGGCAGCCGCCCCTGCACGCCTCCGCGGGCGGGTTCCCCGGCGGCCTCCCGCGCGGCGCGGCGGGGCGGGTGATTGCCAACAGCCGCCGGCCTCATTACCAGACGTGTAATTAGCGCTGGCGGCGCCCGAGCCCGCGCGGGCTGATGGCGGCGAGACGCGGGCGGCGCCGCCGGGCCCGCGGGGCCTTCGCGGGGGGTCTGGGCCCTCGAGGGGCGGGAGGGGGCCGGGCCGGGTCGTGTGCTCCGGGAGTTGTGCGTGCCGGCGAGGAGTCGGTCGTTCGAAACAGCATTTCCTGTGCACGCACTCGGGACCAGGCGTTTTGCACTTGTTTTTTTCGTTTAAATCCTATATCTACCCATGAGGGAGAAGCCAGGACTGTGCACGGAGGAGGAAACTGAACTCGGAGGCGTGAATTACAGTCCCCGACATCACAAGACCGGTAAAGGACAGAGAGATTCGAACCCGCGTTTCTAGTCACTCCATTTTATCACACTAAGTGGACGAAGAAAGCCACGCACCGGACATCAGCCGTGGGAGAAGCGGCAAGGAGCCGGGTCGAAAGGCTTTGGTTTCGGATTCTGATCGTGCTCCGTAAGGGACGTGTGACTGTGGTGAACCCCAAATTCTGCATCTACAGAATGGGCGCAGTTTTGGGATTTAGAGCGATAACGGCTGTGTAGTGTTAGGGGCCTTATTTTTAGCGACCGCAGAGCTTCTGGCTCTCGCCGTCAATTGCGGGCCGCTGGGGCCCCCTACTGTCCAGGGGAGGTAGTTAGCGAGGCTGCGTTTCTGGATAATGAAACATGAAATTCGAGGGGTCCCTGGACCACACTTATTTTTTTTTAAGGAAGTACTGGCGATCGAACCCGGGAGCTGGTACGTGGGAAGCAGGCACTCAAACATTTGAACTACAATCCGCTCCCCTGGACCACACTTTTGAGAACCTCTGGCGAAAGACGGAAGAAAACACACTACAGGATAAGAGTTATTCTCTCTCGGTACTAACTATAGGACCACTGATAGTTTCTGCAAACGAACGAAAACTGAAGCAATACAACCGTCTCCGTAAGGATGTCGAAGGTAATAGACAAGCTTATGGAAAAATTAAACCGAACTCTAACCTGAAGATATGGGTTCGATTTACCCTGTGACTTGCGCTGTGAACTGAGACTCATCTTGTCTTTAAAAGTTCGACGGCCAAGCATGGGGAGAGAATATAAGTGCATACACAAGGTGATAGAAGGTAAACGTCCCGAGGGCTCCAAATTCTGCGATTTTGTAGTACACAATAATGCAAACTCTGGCGGGGAGCAGAAGCACCTATCACAGCTACACCCCGCACGATCACCAAATCCGTAGCCAGGCAACTGAATCAGGGTGGCTCTTAGTGGGACGCATGCGCTCTTGCACTGCGAAGAGCGGTGGTACCCGGATAAGGACAGAAGGTTCGGCCTCTCAGCACCCTAGCTCCATCCGCCTATCCCGCCTCCCTCTCTGAGTGGTTGTAATGCTGCAGAGGCAGCTTCCCATTGGCCGCACGCTTCGACACGGATATCCGGTTTACGGGCGGGGCCCGCGGGCGCGGAGGCAGCTATGGTGCGGTTCAAGCACAGGTAAGGGGGCCCTGCCCTAACGCCCAGTGCCATGCCGGGTCCCCGCAGCCGCGAGCTCTCTTCCCTCTCGCCCTCTTCAGGTACCTGTTGTGCGAACTGGTGTCCGACGACCCTCGCTGCCGCCTGAGTCTAGAGGACCGAGTGCTGAACAGCCTTGTGCGGGACACGATCGCCCGCGTGCACGGGACTTTCGGCGCAGCCGCCTGTTCCATCGGTTTCGCGGGTGCGAGGGCATTAGGAAACCCGGGCAGACGGCAGAATTAGTGGTCGGGGGTCGGAGAAGGGGGAAAAAGAGAGGCAAGAGAACTGGTGCGGCCAAGCTGGATGCATCTACTTCTGTATAATAACGGACTCTTTAGGCTTCTGTGGTCCCCTGCCCTCCCCGGAGCTCGGGAAGGCTGGACGAGATCTCAAGTAAATGAAGATTTGGGCGTGAATCTTCTTTACCTATTTTGACATGTGTAAATTGGGGACCGTAATTGAATTTAGTAGGATAGTGAGAAGAAAACTAGGGAAGCCATCCAGGGTGTTGTAGAATTTGAGAGAGGTATAATTATAAGCGTATAGAAAGGCCAGGCCTCAGGAATGATTTTGAGAAGGAAAAATGGTTTATTGAGGGCCGGCCAGACTCGGGAGCTTTGTTTCGAACCCGAGCCCTGAACAAGATTTTTGAGTCCCTTTTATACAGAGAGGAAAGGCCAAATGGTCTTTTTGTTTCAGTTCAATAGCCTTGAATTAGCATATATCTTTCACATCCTAGGTAAGCATTTAGCATGGACCTCATACATTCTAGATAAGCTTTTGGCATATTTGGTTTGCATTTTCCCTGAATATTTAAAGTTTATAGAGTTTGCATTGCTAAACTTTCTCTCAGACTGGAGTCACTGCCATGGTCACCAAAGGCAGGACTGCAGCCTCTTACTTTTCCACACACCCACAAGTCAAGACAGACAGTTTAGGTTATCTCTGAAGAGACAAAGAGCTTTCCACCCATAGCCCACATCAAGGGTAAGCTATTATTTAACCCATGGCATGACATGGAAAAAGCGTATCTTGTCAAAATCACCTCCCTGAAAAGCTCTTAATATCTGTTGAAGTGCAGAACACACGATTGTGTGTATATAAACGCAGGAGGATCTCAGCCCAGGTGGTTTCACTGCAACTGGGTTCTGTAGGTTCTTGTGGCAGCCAGCTGAGTCTCACTGAGGTAGGAGTTATGCCTATGTGCATTTCATTCTCCAGGATTCAATTTCAAGCATATGGCAAAAAGAGGGAACTAATTTACAATAGTGTGGCTAGTGGAAAAAGAACGACCCTAGGCAGGTCTCAAATGTGGTCAAATGACCATTTTTAACTCATTATCCATTCTGAGCTGTGTAAGACCCTCTTCCATGGATAAGTGTCCTATGTTGTTTCTCCCCTCAGCAGTCTTTTCATTCAATGATGCATTTCAAGTGCCAATGCCTAGAACAGTCTTTGGTACATAGTAGGCTCTCAGTTATCCTTAGGATTTAACCTCCTATGAATCCAAAGTTTTCCACGATGATTTTTTTTCCTGCTTTAGTGAGATATCTCAATGCCTATACTGGAATAGTGCTACTACGATGCCGGAAGGAATTCTATCAGCTTGTGTGGTCAGCTCTTCCCTTCATCACATACTTGGAAAACAAAGGACACCGTTACCCTTGTTTTTTCAACACCTTGCACGTGGGAGGTAGGAGTGGCCTGTGGGAACGTTGCTGATTTTCATTTATTAACAGGTACATAGTTCAGATCTGACTAGCGGGTATGTCTTGTGTTGAGAACAAGTCCCTTTCTCCTAGCTCTGAACGTCTTTGACAAAGTCACTGACCACAGAACCCCTTCATGTGCCAGGTACAATTAGAACATGTCAGAAGTTCCTGATTCAGTATAACAGGAGACAGCTGTTGATCCTGTTGCAGAACTGCAATGATGAAGGTAAGCAAGTTAGTCCAGTCCTCCAGCTGAGAATGAGCGGTCACTCCCAAAGACATCTTTCATTTCTCCCTTGTCTACCTTTCTCCAGGACAGCGGGAAGCTATCCAGAAATCTGTCACTAAAAGCTCTTTGCTAGAGGAGGAGTCTGGTGAAGAGGAGCTTTCAGATAGTGGTGGTGAGGAAGCTGCTGCAGCCATGGAGTAAACCTCTACTTACCCCCCGGCCTTACTAGAGGACAAGTTACCAAGTTGAAGTGGAGGACTTATTCACTTAAACTGAAATTTCCTTTGTCCTGACTAGCCAGCCTTCCCTGGTTAAATGGTTCTGCAGGTTGTGAACTTGCTATAGTTGCTGACATCTTTGTATATAATTTACCAGGGTTAGAGTACATTTGGCTTATCATTTAGTTACTTGAACTACAAAAAAAGGCTTATGGGTTCATGTTTGGCTATCCCTCTATCACTGGCCCTTGTGGGAGGACTGGCTCCCAATTTGTACTAGATGAATCTTTGATATTTAGTCTTCCACTTAAGTCTTATATCCCTAAGTCTCCAAAATATAGGTATTAAGCAAATCAAATTATTTAGGGTAGAAATATGAGAGACAAAGCTACTAAGCACAGGTCTATAGCCAGTCTCAAGACAGACCTAAGGGACCTTGGTATTTAAAAATACCAAATTCTTTGCCAGGTATTTTTGATGAATACCAGGGGTGGGAGTGGTGAGGGTGGCAGGGCTAGCCTCACCTGACCTCATTACTGCAAAGTTGAATAGCAGCTGCCGACTTCTGGTCATTTTCTGCACTTCCACCCTTCTTCTTTCACCTGGCCAGCAACTGTTGACAGGTGAGATTGTCATACTCCATGTACAGGAATTAGGAGGGGGAAGAGACTGCTGATTGGGTTTGGTCTACTACTAACTAATGACATTTCTAGAATGTTTTCTCCACAATAAAATGGACTTAAAGTATGAGTTTTTGGCTTCAACATGTTCCCTCATCTCGAGACTGGAATACCCTCAACTGAGGAATTTTGAACCATATCCTTTTAAGAATGGTAAATTAAAGTCTAGCTCAAGAAGCCCATAGGTCTGATGCTAGGAAAGACATTACTTTTTTCTTTTTTAAAAAGGAGGTACCAGGTGTTGCTGCCTCCCTTCACCCCTCCTCCTAGCCTTTCTTATCTCCCTTTTCCAGCCGTTACTATCCTTCCCGCCAGTCCTGCCCACTTAGCCAACTCATAATCTGCCCCCTTCCTTAGTTACCGCTTACCTCATAGCTGCCTGCACGGCTCCGCCTATCCACTACCGCCCCGTAGTTGATCCGCCCCAGCTCCTACCCCTCCCTTAACCCGACCCTATATAATCAAGTGTATTTCCGCAATAAAGTGGACTAGCTCACTCTCACAGGCTGTCTCCGTGGTTTTTACCGCGCGTCCCCCACACCTGGAGAACCTAGGCCTACGCGCTGGCCTAGGGGCTCACCGCCGAGCCGTGGAAGCCCGCCCGGTCCTCGTAGGTTGCTAACTCAAAGTAGCAAACTCAAAATAGCAAGCCCACAACCAGGGATTGAACCCAGGACCTCGTAAAGCAGGCACTCAACCACTGGGGTACATCTGCTCCCCAATGAGAATTGTTTTTGTTTTGTTTTTAGAAGGTACCAGGGATTGAACCTTGAACCTCATACTTGTGAAGCAGGCTGCTCTACCACTTGAGCTAAATCCACTCCCCAAAATATTACTTTTGATGACAGACTTGCTCAAGTTCAATAGTAGCTGTTCCTTTTCTAGCTGACCCTGTAATGAAGTTAAAAAAAAACAACAAAAAACACCACCACCATAAAGCCCCTATTGTGCAGGTTTATTGCACAGAAGCAAAAGAATTCACATCATTCAAATTCAGCTCAAACCATTAGAGCACAAGACTACTTTAGACAACAGGGAGGCAGTGGGCAACTCTGCTGCTCTATAGCCTGCCCTGTCCCCAGGTCTATCAAACATCTCTACTCCTACAACTCAGGTCCTCCCTGAAGCCACTGTCCCACCAAAGCCAGCTTTATCTAAAGGTTGACAAGCCCCAGGGCTTCCTTAAGTCAGCAAAAATAATAGCTTTCCTTCCTGGAATACTAAAGGCCAGGTTCAAGAGGCAAGGCCCTCACACAAGTGCCAAGGACAACCTATCCCTTGATTTTGGCAACCCAGGTCTGGCACCACAGTCTGGTCATTTGTCAGAAGAAAAAACTTCAAACTCTGTCCTAAATCCATTTTATTCCCATCCCCCCATTTCTTTAACAAGGTAAGAAAGAAGTGAACAGGTCGAAAAGATTTAAACTATTTGAAAAGAAACTGATGGGTAATCTGAAACCATGATGCCCTGACACATGATGTCATGGTAGGCAATGCTATACCACTCTGGTTTGAGCTGCACCAAAGAATGTCAAAGAGACTCAAACTTAAGTTTATCTTGGGCTGAGAAAAACTAATTATACATGGGTCAAAAAGATTAACATGGCAACAAACTAAAAACCTTAGCAGGAAGAAATTTCTTGTGTCAATACTTTATTTTGGTGTAAAGACGGGAAGCTGGAAAATACACTGTATTTAAAATTTTCTTGGTTCCCCCTCAAGTTGTGGAAACCCCCTCCCCCTCCCAGAGCTAATCTGTTCAAACTCAAATACTTTAAAATTACAGCAGCAAACCAAAAGCACAGTAAAGAAAAAAAAAAAAAAAACCAGATGGAGAAGGTAGCCTGGGCCAGTAGTGTCACTTGGTGTGGATGACTGAAGTGCTGAACAGGAGCTTCTGTTTCTGCTTTTTTCTTTTCTTTCCTCCTTTCTCTTCTAGGTAGAAACACAGAAAAATAGCTTAGCGTAGAAAGTTCCCCACCCCCACCTTGTCACTGGCCAATTTTACCTACTGACAGAGTGGCAGCTAAGAGTGCAGGCTCTGGGATTCAAATACCAGTTCTAGTATATACTTGGTGTTTGTCTTTGGGCAAGTCACACTACACATCACTAGATCTGTTTCCCAATCTGTATTATGATAGTTATACCCACCTAACATGATTGGGAGAATAAAATTATCAGAGATAGGCACATATAATGTACACCATAAATATTAGTTGTTGTCTAATCATGCATACCAGAGTGAGGTTAGATTGTGAGCCTAACTTTTTCTTCTGTTAGCCACCTTTTACCAATTCAGGATTCCAAAATGTATGGAGGATCAATTCTCCATTGGGTCTTGGAGGTGTGAGGTGGAGGGGGAAAAAAAAGATCCTCAAAATTTCCTATCCAGGCCTCTGTGAATTAATCTGGAGTGGCAAATACGTCCTGTCTGATACAGTAAATGGAATGTCAGTTGACACTCAAATGTGTTGAAGACCAAGGCCTACAAACTCAGAGGGAAAGTCTCCAATAATTAGTGATGTCTACCTCTGGACCCAGGTAGGACTGGCAGTACACATGTGGTATGTCTGACAACCAGTACTAAGCACTGCAGTCCTCTGCCCTTACCAGACAGGGGGTCTGAAGTAGCTGGTGTGTCCAGTTTCATGAAGGCTGCTTCAATAGCTTGGCTGAAGGAATTTTGGAAACTGGGCACAGGAACACGGTCTGAATTATCACTCTCCCCATCGCTTTCCACAGGGGCGGGAGGAACTAGGCTGTTCTCATCTAAAAAAACACCAGACCAGTGTTATAATTCTAGAACAAGTCTAGAGTGTTATACTGAAAGAGGCCAAACCACTTTTTCACCAGAGGATCATCCTCACCTTTCTTTGGAGCACTTTTAGGCCATACATCTTTTGCTTTCCCAACCCTCAGCATCTGCCAACATAGGGAAGGAGGAAAAAAGAATTTAATTAACAGTTCCAATGTATTTTTCAGACTCCTACCTTGATACTGTTGAGATGGGAGCACAGAACCAACTGTCACCATTGAAAGGATTTTCCAGGAACTTTTCTCCTTAACACTTTCAGTCATATCCCTTCTATCCTAACCAATATAACTGACAATGAAACCTGCAAGGTGATAAAACCATAACCTGGTTTTGTTCCTTAGGTAATAAAAGAACATAGCATAGAAGGTGCAAGAAGTTCTTACTTAAACTTTAAAATCGTGACTTTGTATCTCCTCATTGCTTCTGATAAATTCTCCAGCCCTTCTTGGGACCCCTAGCAACATAAACCTGTTGGAATTAAAACAGTGTGTACTCTCCAATTTTAAAACACCACCAGGCTACCAGATTATAGTTACTTAAGGTCATAAAAACTAATTGATAGTCATAGATCAGTAAAATCAGGACAATCCCTTCCCCACTGGCAACTGAGAGTCTTTCTGGAATAATCGCTATCCTGAGGAATTTGTCCCATCTTGTCTGGCAAGGCCAGCTTTAAAACTTTTGAGGGCCACTGTCAGTCCCATCTACCAGCATGCCATGCAACCTGATAAAGGAGGGTCATTCTTATTCCTAGAAAAATACTAAGACACAAGATCCACAGAATTCAAGCAGGACTGTCTGGTCCTAAAGTGTATGTCCCAAAGTGAGAAATGCATGTTATTCAAGATGATTTTAGTTGGCAGGCATTGAATTTACGGAATAACCTTTTATCATCAAGTACTGTACTTTGATGATGATTCTCTCTTGATCCCTGGGAGTCTGGGTCCAAACACTATGCCATCTGAATCATCTTACCCTTAAAAGATTAAAATGTTTTATTTTTGCCAAAACATCTAACCTGAATCCAAACATGAGGAAACATTCAGACAAATAAGAACTGTAGGACATTCTATAAAACAACTGGCCTGGAGGCTTCAAAATGTCCATGACACAAAGGAAGAAAAAAAAAAAAAAGGCAAGGGGAACTGTTAGGGAATGAAGGAGACAAAGACACCTGACAACTAATGCAATGAGTGATCTCTGACCCCGTCCTTGAAAATAAAGGACGCTGCAACAGATGGGGAAATATTAATATGGACATTAGATATTAATTTATCAAGGTAAAAGGTATAATTCTTCATTATACTGTTCTTTCAGCTCTGAAGTTTTTCAAAATAAAGTTGAAAAAACAAAAATAAAAATAAAGTTGAAGGGGAAAGAGCAATAGTAATCAAGCCTAGTTTTTAAAAAAATATTAAGCATGTGGCATAGCTCTTGAAGACCGCTTATATAACCTCTGAAGCCCAGCAGTTAATTCTTAGGATTTTTCTCAAATTATTTCATCCTCCTTGACTTCAGGACGTTTCTTACCAAGTTCAAGTTCCTGCTTGTTTCTCAGCACAAAAACTCATTTCTTTCTCAGCACAAACTGTCATTTCTTCACGAGAAACATCCACATCAGCTGCTCTGAAGAGCTACTATGCTAATGATCCCAAACCAGTCCATACTAACTTCTTAAAGGTATCAAGATATCTGGCCATCTTCCTCAGCTATCTGAAAGCAGGAATGCTGAATGTTTGTTTTAGAGATTAACAGTGATTCGACATCAAATCTCACTAGCCTAGTGTTTCCCCCATCCCACACCCCAAGAAAGCTGGTTTGGCTAGTTACAGGATAACCAAGACAACCTTTCCTCTCCAAATGTGAAGAGAAATAGTTTATTATATGTAACATATCACCTGAACCTCAGGGTCCTAGAATCAGAAACCAGTTAAAATTCACTGATGTATCCCTAGCCCTAAAATAGTGGTTTATCAGATAATTAAAACTGATTCACTTTCAGCTACTCTTGGCCTCTTTCATGGGTAAGTCTAGGGTCATATCTGAGACTAAATCCATCTGCTTCCCTCTTAAGGAAGCCTCCCATGATCATTAGGGCCAGTGCAACATTAGCCTGTAAGTCTCTACTTCTCAAAACAGAGGGAATGTCTACAAACATCATCTGCTCTCAGCCAACTTTTTGCTGCTTAAAGTTCTTTCTGCCTGGCAATGAATTTCCCTCATACTAATCAGATGACTCAATTTGTCTAGCTGTATTAGAATGAGGTGCAACAACCCCTGGATGGAGTTCTGGAAAGAACAAGCAGCAGAGTTCATGTTAACTACCTTTGGGCTGCTTCAGAAGCAAAAGATTTACCTGGGCAAAGGAAGGGAAGGGAGAGTCTTCTTCCAGACTCCCAACGCAGAATGAGGGACTGCCCTGACTGGCAGTGGGTGACAGAGGGGTCAGCAGAAAGTCTGAAAGGGAACCAGAGACCTGATTATACAAGTCAAGTTTCAAAGAGCTAGTGTCCTCTTAACGAGAGAAGAGATGACCTCTGAATCAGGGCCACATCATTAATAACCCTCCCCAAAAAAGCTAACCGTGATCCAACCTTCAACTCTGCCATCTTCTTATAAAGCTAAGAGTCTATTACATTAGTATTCAGTATAGGCAAAGAAAAGTTTCATGGTTACAGTAACACTAGAAGTCACACTGACATCTATTCCCACAGTAAGAAAAAATCTTTCTGGCCGGCTCTGAAGGCCTAGGTATTTTATCATGGACTAGTTTTACATGGATGGAAAAGCTTCAAGAAAAAGACATAAAATTTAATCAGGTCAGAATTTATATTCCAGCCAGCAGACTTCTACGACCTGGAAGTATTCAGTTAGAATCCAAGACAAACACACACACACCTATCACCCAGCATGAAGATGCAAACTTTTCCCTAATACCCCCTAGTATTTCCTTTCCCTATCCTTTCTAATCTAGAGTTGAACACACCACAGATCAGTCTATCCACCACCCTGATCACTGTTGGGAGGAAGAGGCCTACTATCTCTCCCAGTAGCAGGCCATTCCATACATAGTCAGCCGGGTTGTTGAGGACTGTCTAACTGCCCTGCCTAAATACATTAAAGTCCATATCTCAACTTTCAGGAAAACTAATATGTGAAAACTCAATCTTTATATTGCAGATAACATCCAATGACCTACCACATTCCTTTGTACAGCAGCTACCCTTCACACTTAAGTAGAAGAGCATCCTGGAGAGACCCAGATTCTAGTCCCAGTCCCTGCCACTAAGTCCTGGCCTTAGCCTCAGGATCCTAATCAGTTAAGTAATGACCACAAAGGTCTTCAAGAGTTTTAAATATTCTAAACTTGGATATTTTGTTAAAAACTGCCTGACAGAAATAAATAAAAAACTACCAGATAAAGGTCAGAAAAAAAGTGTTCTGAATTTAGTCAACAATTCTTAATTATTGAATTTCATGAAACAATATATTTTTTCTACAAAAAGAAAAGTATTAAGAAGACTAAAGGCCCTTTGAACAACCTCTAAATCCTGATTTCCTCCCTATTCCCTAGAGTGGAACAATTACTAGTGTTTGGAATAACCCATTCCAATATTTTTCCATTCATTTAGATATAGAAACCCACTTTTAAAATGCTATTTTGTGGTGTTGTTTTAAACCCACAAATGATATGTTTTGTCATGTTCTACAACTTCCTTTAATCAGAAAATTCTATCCATTAGGTCATGAACACAATTATTTCATTCTTTAATTAAGTGTGAAGATTTCATAGTATAAATACTATAATTTAGTCCTTTGCTTACTGACAGGCTTTGTAGGCCACTTCCATTTTTTCCCTGCTATTACAGACAGTGCCACAATAAAGAGACATGTACAAAGTTAAAACTAGAAATAAAAATAGCAGGGTCACAGTGAAGATCTAGGTTTAATTATCCTGCTATAACAGATGCGATGTTTTCTGAAGCTGATAGAGCATAAAGTAATCAGTACAGCCAACGGGAAAGATGAATCAAATGGCAAGAGTTTGATGGAATGTATCAATTACCTAAAAGTAAGGTTATCTGCCTAAACACCACACCATTAACTACTAAGTCACAGTTATAAATTCAGACACTGGTGCTCTGCTAAGGGGTCTGTGGCTCACGCATTCTTAAATCACGATTCCAGTTACTTACCTGCGTGGGACCCTGGGCTTCTGCTAGGAGGAGAAAGGGCAAGGGCGCCGTGACCCTCAGTGCTGGTGAGACCCAAAGCAGAATCGGAAGAGCAGGTAGAGGAATTGAAGGCCGGAAACTGCTGTAGATTCTCTAGGGGAATGTGGACTTCTGGGTCTGCAAAGAAAGACAATATGGACAGGTCCATTTACAGAAGTTTTCAAATCTTTTCTAACAGCTGAGGACTGCCAACATGTATACCCCAGGGGGTCTGGGAGTTGGAGGACGCAGACAAAGAGCTTTAAAACCTGGATTTAGAATAAATATCATTCTCTAATGTCTGGAATTTTTAAAGATTTATTTATTTATTTCTCTCCCCTTCCCTGGCCCCCCGCCCAGTTGTCTGCTCTCTGTGTCCATTCACTGTGTGTTCTTCTGTGTCCGCCTGTATTCTTGTCAGTGGCACTGGGAATCTGTGTTTCTTTTTGTTGAGTCATCTTGCTGTGTCAGTTCTGTGTGTGTGCAGTGCCATTCCTGGGCAGGCTGCACTTTGTTTTGCGCTGGGCGGCTCTCCTTACGAGGCGCACTCCTTGTGCGTGGGGCTCCCCTACGCAGGGGACACCCCTGTGTGGCAGGGCACTCCTTGCGCACATCAGCACTGCGCATGGGCTGGCTCATCACATGGGTCAGGAGGCCCTGGGTTTGAACACTGGACCTCCCAATGTGGTAGGCAGACACCCTATCCATTGGGCCAAATCCAATTCCCGTGGATTTAATTTAAAAACCTTGTTCTAACTATTCTTAATTGAAACTGGGTGATAAACTTATGAGTAAATTATACTATTCTCTCTACTTGTTTAAATATTTCCATAACAAAATTAAAGGACAACCAAACAAAAAGCCCTTGTTCCTGAAATATCAGTTTTCTTCAAGTTAAGGATGTGTGCCAAACAGAGTGCTGGGTCCCTAAAGAGGATATACCTACACCAGTTTGGAAGTACAAATTTATGTACCCTCCCCCACCATTTGGTCCTGAGCAGCTTAAGAGTAACCAGAGAGGCAGCATAGCCCAGGGACCTCCAATTGCAGGTGCAGACCATGGTGCGACTCAAGCAGTAAGTCAGAACCCCACATATACCCAGGTACAGGGACCAAAGGCCACAGACACCCAGGGCAGAACATAAGTGGCTGACTAGTGCATACATACATAAAGGCCCCCAGGAAATAAGAGAGACCACAGCAGAACTTTGGCAAAAGGTACACACATTTAGCTCAGTCTCTGATTGCTGGAGTACCCTAAATGATAAAATGGATCTTTATGGAGCAGATACAGCTCACGTGGTTGAGCGCCTGCTTCCCATGTACAAGGTCTTAGGTTCATTCCTCCTGCACCTCCTAAAAACAAACAACAACAACAAAACGGACCACTATGGATTGACCCTCTCTGACTCCCCAGGATGGGATATGTTAACAGAAGTAATCAGAGGTAGAAAAAAGGTGGTTGGGAGGGAGCAGGGATGGGACTGAACTGCTGTTGAGGCAGGATGGGTCCCAGAACTGCAAAGTGTAAGATAAAGTAGGCACTGAGTGAGTGAGAGGATTTAAACAAATCATGCAAGCTGGGGAGAAAATTCTGAAAAAGATTCTCAGAGAAGAGAAGAAATGAAGCTTTCTCTGGGAGGTAAAACAATTACAGATAAAAAAGCAATCTTAAAAGTTGTACCACATATCCAGAGCAAGAGTCAGATGCAAAAGACCTGAGAAAATCTGAACAGTTAAACACGAGCAAGCTCTGCTGCACCAAGCGTCAAAGCATAGCCTTAACACATAGCCAATCGACAATAAAATCCTAGGTAAGAGGGAGGAGAAACTGACCTTCAGAGTGAGCACATCAAAATAATCAGATGCCTAGACATCAGCAAAAATTACAAACCATATTAAGAAACAGGAAGATATGGCTCAGTCAAGGGAACAATTAAAACTTCAAAGGAGACAGAGTTTGGAACAAGTAATCAAAAAGTACAAATAGGGAAGTGGATTTGGCTCACTGGATAGAGAATCTGCCTACGACATAGGAGGTCCAGGGTTCAAACCCAGGGCCTCCTGACCCATGTGGTGAGCTGACCCACACGCAGTGCTGATGTGCGCAACGAGTGCCCTGCCACACAGGGGTGTCCCCCGTGTAGGGGAGCCCAACGTGCAAGGAGTGTGCCCCGTAAGGAGAGCTGCCCTGCGCAAAAAAATGCAGCCTGCCCAAGAGTGGGGCTGCACACACAGAGAGCTGACGCAGCAAGATGATGCAACAAAAAGAGACACAGATTCCTAGTGCTGCTGACAAGAATGCAAGAGGACACAAAAGAAACAGCGAAGGGACACAGACAGTAGACAACTGGGCGGGGGAGGGGAGAGAAATAAATAAATCTTCTAAAAACAAAAACCAAAAAGTACAAATCTCCTAAATCAATTCAAAGAGATACAGGAAGATATGGATAGGAATAAACTAATGATGATACAGAGCTAAAGGATATTAAGAAGACAATGAGGGAAGCAGATTTGGCTCAACAGATAGAGCGTCCACCTACCACATGGAGGACCAGGGTTTAAACCCAGGGCCTCCTGACCAGTGTGATAAGCTGGCCCACATGCGGTGCTGATGCATGCAAGGAGTGCCCTGCCACGCAGGGGTGTCCCCTGCGTAGGAGAGCCCCACACACAAGGAGTGTGCCCGGTGAGGAGAGCCACCCAGCGCGAAAAAAGTACAGCCTGCCCATGAGTGCGCACACACGGAGAGCTGACGCAGCAAGATGATGCAACAGAGAGAGACACAGATTCTCAGTGCTGCTGACAAGAATACAAGTGGACACAGAAGAACATACAGCGAAGGGACACAGAGAATAGACAACTGGGAGGGGATAAATAAAAAAATCAATCTTTAAAAAAAAAAAGAGTGAGCAAAAAGAATTAGGAAGTTTATAGAAAGAAACCTAACAAATTATGGGAATGAAAAGCACAATAATAGAGAAGAAAACATTAGAGGGAGCAAATATGGCTCAAGCAATTGGGCACTCACCTCTGACATAGGAGGTCATGGGTTCAATTACCACTGCCTCCTAAAAAAGATGAGCAAGACCCTGCAACCAGCAGGGAACAGAAATGGCTCAAGCAGTGGTCACCTGCCTCCCAACAGGGGAGGTCCTGGGTTCGGTTCCCATGCCTCCTAAAGAAGATGAGCAGACATGAGGGAGCCATCCTGGGGGGGTGGGTAGGACATTAAAAATAATAATAATTTAAAAATTTTTAAAAAGATACACTAGAGACATACAATAACAAATTTGAACAGGCAAAAGAAAGAATCTGCAAACAAGAACACAGAATCATTGAAATTATACTGGCAGAAGAACAGAAAAAGAAAAAAAATTGAGCAGTGTTCAAAGGGGCTTAAGTGACAGCATCATGGGATTCCCACAAGGAGAAGAGACAGAAAAAATATTTGAGGAAATGGCTGAAAATTTCACAACTCTTATGAATGACATAAATACATGTGCCCAAGAAGTGCAACAAATTCCAAACAGAATAAAACTTAACAGACCTTAATAGACACATACTAATCAGAACATCAAATGCCAAATTAAGAGAGAATTCTGAAAGCAGCAAGGGAAAAGCTATTCATCCCATACAAAGAAACCTCAATAAGACCAAGCACTGATTTCTCATCAGAAACCATGGAGGCAAGAAGGCAGTGGTATGATAGATTTAATGTACTGAAAAACTGCCAGCTAAAAAATTATCCGGCAAACTGTCCTACAATACACCATATAAATAGACTGAAAGTACAACACCACATGATCATCTCCACAGATGCAGAAAAAACATTCAACAAAATACAGCAACCTTTCCTGATAAAAAATACTTCACAAGATAGGAATAGAAGAAAATTTCCTCAGCATGATAAAGGTATGTATGAAAAACCCACAGCTAACATCATAATCAATGGTGAAACCCTAAACGCTTTCCCTCGAAGATACAGAACAAGACAAGGATGCCCACTGTCACCGCTCTTATTTAACACTGTGTTAGAAGTATTTGCTCGAGCGCGAGCACTTAGGCAAAAAAGATATAAAAGGCATTCAAATTGGAAAGGAAGAGGTAAAAATTTTACTATTTGCAGATGAAATGATCCCATACCTTAAAAGCACTCAGAAATCTACATCAAAGTTTCTAGAGCTTATAAACAAGTTCAGCAAAGTGGCAGGTTATAAGATTAACATACAAAAATCAGCAGCATTTCTGTACACCAATAATGAGCAATCTGAGGAGGAAATCAAGAAAAAAATCCCATTTACAATAGCAACTAAAAGAATCAAATACCTAGACATAAATTTAACTAAAGATGTAAATGACTTGTACACAGAAGACCACACAACACTGTTAAAGGAAATCAAAGACAACCTAAAAGGAATATTCTCTGTTCATGGACAGGAAGACTATCATTTATATTCCTATCCTACCCAAACTGATCTAGAGATTTAAAGAAATCCCAATAAAATTCACCACAGAATTTTTTACTGAATTGGAAAAGCTAACTATAAAATTTATTTGAAAGGACAAGAGGCCCTGAATACCCAAAGACATATTGAAAAAGAAAAATGAAATCAGTAGAATCACACTATCTGACTTTAAAACATACTACAAACGGTCTAACTGCATAGTACTGGCACAAGGCTAGACATACTGATCAATGGAACTGAATTGAGAGTTCTGATACAGATGCTTGCATATACAGTCCACTGATATTCAACAAGGCCATCAAGCCCATTTAACTGGGAGAGAATGGCCTCTTCAACAAATGGTGCTTGGAGAACTGGATATCCGTATCCAAAAGAATGAAAGAACACAATCTCACACCTTATACAAAAATTAACTCAAGATGGATCAAAGATCTAAATATAAGAGCCAAGACCATAAAGATCTTGGAAGATAATGTAAGGAAGCATCTACGTGATCTTTTAGTAGGAAATGCTTTCATGAACTTTACACCCAAAGCATGAGCAATGATAGAAAAAAATAGAAGGGACCGCCTCAAAATTAAAAACTTTTGCACCTCAAAGGAGTTTGTCAAGAAAATGAAAAGGCAGCCAGTCAATGGGAGAAAATATTTGGTAACCATAGATCTGATAAGGCCTAATATTCAGCACATATAACTTACACTCATTAGACTGGTGGCTATTAAAAAAACAGAGGACGGCAAGTGTTGGCAAACATGTGGAGGAAGGGGAATCCTCATCCAGTGCTGGTGGGAATATAGAATGGTGAAGCCATTGTGGAGGACAGTTTGGCAGTTCCTCAGAAAGCTAACTATATAACTGCCATATGATCCAGCAATACCACCGCTGGGTATATACCCAGAAGAACTGAAAGCAAGGACACAAATAGATATATGCACACCAATGTTCATATCAACATTATTCACTATTGCCAAAAGTTGGAATCAACCCAAATGCCCTTCGACAGATGAGTGTATAAAATGCAATATTACTCAGCTGTAAGAAGGAATGCAGTATTAACACACAGGATAACATGGAAAAATCTTGAAGACATTATGTTGAGTGAAGCAAGTCATGCACTGAAGAACAAATATTACATAACCTCACTGATAAGAATTAAGTAAACTGGCTCACAGAGCTAGAGTCTGGATGATAGGTTTACAAGTGTTAGAAAGGGAGAATGAAGCAGATTTGGCTCAACGGATAGAGCATCCACCTACCACATGGGAGGTCCAGGGTTCAAACCCAGGGCCTCCTGACCCGTGTGATGAGCTGGCCTACATGCAGTGCTGATGCACACAAGGAGTGCTGTACCACACAGGGGTGTCCCCTGTGTAGGGGAGCCCCTCGCGCAAGGAGTGCGCCCTGTAAGGAGAGCCGCCCTGCGCTAAAAAAGCACAGCCTGCCCAGGAGTGATGCTGCACACACGTAGAGTTGATGCAGTAAGATGACAGAACAAAAGAGAGACACAGATTCCCGGCGCCGCTGACAAGAATATAAGCGGACACAGAAGAACACACAGCAAATGGACACAGAAAGCAGACAAGTGGGGGAGGGGACAGCGGGGAAAGGGAGAGAAATAAATAAAAAATAAATCTAAAAAATAAAAAATAAAGGGAGAAGAAGGTTGTGAGCCAATGTCCATGTGGGCAAAATCTATAAGGTGGAAGTGCATAATTGTGCAGTGGAGGGGTGTGACAGTGGTGCAGTGATACTTTTGGATTGGGCAGTGCCGGTTTGTTAAGGGGGTAGAATCCCCATTCTAGGGTAAGTTGGACTGTCCATGGAAGTGGCGGGAGGACTGGAGGAGGGAGCAGGTGAACACTGGGGAATGGCGGGTATGTGGTTAAAACTACAATGTTGGGCATGTTCTTTTGGCAACATGATAGGAGAAAGTTACTGGCTTTGGGTGTCGGATGTGGAGGGCATTTGTGACAGGGAGCACCTGGGGCAGGCTGCTAGGGAATGCGTGTTTGTCTTGTCATAATGGGTTTATTAGTGGGTGAAGACCCACATAAAGATAGGAAGGTATTGGACTCCCATCCTGGGGAGTCCTGCTATGTTCTCAAATAGAGGGGTAGGAGTTTCTCGAGAGCATAGGCAGTGCATAATAGGGGAGGACAGAGCAGTATGTCAAGCCCTCAATGTTGCTGCAAGTAACTATGAATTTTGTTCTTAAAGGAGTGAAGCCCGGTGGTTGCCATGGGTCCCAGAGGGAGGGGGAGGGAGGAATAGAACAGATGGAACCTGGGGAATTTTTGGGGCGATGGAAGTATTCCACATGATCTTGCAATGATGGATACGGGCCATGTCAAATTTCATCAAAATTTATAAATGTGTATGGTCCTAAATGTAGACCATAATGTAAACAAATGACCATGGTTAGTAGCTATATTTCAATATTTGTACATCAATTTTAACAAACATACCATCCACATACAAGATGTTATTAGTAGGGAAAAGGGGAAAAGGGGGAGGATGTTGGGTATATGGGAATCCCCTATATGCTGTGCATGACTTTTCTATAATCTAAAACTTATTATTCCAAATATTTTATTTTTAAAAATTTTTTGTATCTTATTTATTTTTAAAACTATCATTATTTCATTTTCTTATTAATTGTATTTGGCTATTTTGTTGGCTTCATTTTTGAAGAAGTTTTGGTCACAGAAGGGTTACAGCTATGACAGGGGAGGATCATTTGTGCAGGGTGTCAGTGATGGGGGATACATGGGAGAAGGGTCACCTGGGCATACATATAAGGCATATAAATGTGTTCAATTGTTCATGAGGCATTGTCATGGTGGGAGGAGATTCACACAATAACCAAAAGAATATCAAATTCCCATCCTGTGGAGCTCTGCCACATTCTCTAACGGAACAGCAAGAATCCCCTGAGTACAGGAGGGGCAACGACAGTGAAGGAGGATGGTCCATTAATGGGCCCTTAATATTAACTACTGTACTTATGAACATTTACTCTTGAAATTGAAACTTAGCCTAGTATAGGATGTGTAAGAGTTACCTCCTGAGAGCCTCCTTGTTGCTCAAATATGGCCTGTCTCTAAGCCAAACTCAGCATATAAATGCATTATCTTTTCCCCAGCATGGGATATAACTCCCAGGGATGAGCCTTCCTGGCACCAAGGGATTACTACCAACCACCAACTAGCAATGCAACTGGAAAAAGACCCTGACCAAAACAGTAAAAAGGTAAAGACAAATGAGTTCATAGGGCTAAGAGACTGCAAAGTAAGTTGGGAGGTCACTCCAGAGGTTACACTTACGCATGTCTCAGCAGGATCTCATTGACTGCCGAAGTAAATACTACTTCAAATAGAGGGGCCTGTGAGGGATCTGGAAACATCCAGACACTACAGTCAGGGGAGAGAGCTCAGGAGTTTGATGCCTTGCTGATGCACCCTACACTGCAATTTATGCTTTCCCATGTGGAAGAGTTGGACTCAGTTGTGGTTTCCCTAAACATGGCTCTTCTGATCTTCTTTTTGAACCTATATTTAGTACTAAGGTTGAGAAGTATATGTCCAAGAGACTAAAATCTTTGAGCTGTCCCTGTGCCAGCTGGGTTCTGAATCTCAACAGAGTTTTAACACCTACTCTCTAGTTCACTGGACTCACCCAGGACAACTAACAAGGAGACAATGATGGACAATGACCATCCCAAGGAACAAAGAGAGTCTGCAACTGCAAGCAGGAGAGTCTCATCCATCTGCTCCATGGGACTGTAGCCCCTTCTCAATTAGAGGTTGAGTGGGCATCCCATCCCAGAATCCTCAGGATTGGGGAATGAACTATAGACTGAAGTAGACTTACTGGTATTCTACTGTAAACTTATTGTGATTCTAGCAATGGAACAAATTATATCATTGATGTGGAAGCAGTGGTCACTGGAGGTTCTAAGGGCAGGGAGAAGGAAAAACAGGGGAAACATAGGGGCATTTTCAGGACTTGGGAATTGTCCTGAATGACATTATGATGAAGATACAGGCCATTACATATCTTGCCATAACCTACAAAAGTGTGTGGGAGAGAGTGTAGAATACAATGTAAATATAATCCATGTTTAGTGTCAATGCTCTAAAATGTTTTCATTATTTTCATTTTAATGAATATACCACACTAATGTAGGACATTGTTAATGTGGGAAAATGTGGGAGGTGTCAGGAGTGGGGCATATGGGAATCCCCTATATTTTTATGTAATCTAAGTATCTTTTTAAAAAATTAAAAATACATTAAAAAAAAAAATGAAGGACAGGGAAGTAGATGTTGGCTCAACCAGTTGGGTAACTGCCTATCACATGTAAGGTCCTGGGTTCAGGTTCCAGTGGTTCCTAAAGACAAGCTAGATGCCATACCCACTCCAATAAGCCAGACATCTAAATGAACAAATGCCACAGCCCAAGGGTAGCAGATATGGCTCAGACAGTTAGGCACTTGCACCTCCCATGTGGGAGGATCCTGGGTTTGGTTTCCAATGCCTCCTGGAGAAGGCAAGCAAACAATGAGCAGACAGATGAGAGAACCATATGTGGGGGGAGTAAATTAAAAAAATAAATATCAATTCTACCCAAATTGATTTACAGATTCAATGCAATCCCAATAAAAATTCCAACTACCTTTTTTAAAAGAAATGGAAAAGCTAATAATTGTCAAATCAAGTGGACTTTAAATTATATTACCCAACTACAATGGTAAAGTAAAAACATCATCATACTGCATAAAGACAGACACAGAGACTAACGGAACTAAATTGTTATGAAATCTATGCTTTAGTGATTTTTTTTTTCAAAGGAGGTACTGGCAATTGAACCCAGGACCTTGTACATGAGAAGCAGGTGCTCAGCCACTGAGCTACATACACTCCCCAACTAGCTGGTTTTTAATCGTTTGTTTTTAGGGGGTACCAGGGATAGAACCCTGGACCTCATAGATAGGAAGCAGTCACTCAACTGGCACTACATTCATTCTCCTGTTCAAGTGATTTTTGACAAGGCTGTCAAGTCCACCCAACTGGAGCAAAACAGTCTAGTCAACAAATGGCGCTGTGAGAACTGGGTATCTATATCCAAAAGAAAGAAAAACGACCCCTATCTCACAGGTTATATAAAAATTAACTCAAATAGATCAAGGATCTAAATATAATAAACAGGGAAGCAGATGTGGCTCAAGCACTTGGGCTCCTGTCTACCATATAGGAGGTCCAGGGTTCAATACCCAGGACCTCCTGGTGAAGGCAAGCTGGCCCATGTGGTGAGCTGGCCCATGTAGTGAGCTGGCCCATGTGGTGTGCTGGCCCATGTGGAGTGCTGGCCCATGCAGGAGTGCTGCCCCTCACAGGAATGCTGGCCCACGCGGAGAGCTGGCACAACAAAGAGAGAAACAAAGGAGAGACAATAAGAGATGCAGCAAACCAGGGAGCTGTGGTGGCATAAAGCATGACTGGAAGGTCCCAGGATCGATTCCCAGAGCTGCCTAATGAGAATACAAACAGACACAGAAGAACACACAGTGTATGGACACAGAGAGCAGACAATGGAGGGAGGGGGAAGAAATAAATCTCTTAAGAAGTAAAAAAATAAAAATATAAAAATATATAAAAGCTAGAAGTGGGAGAAGTGGCTCAAGCAGTTGAATGCCTGCTTCCCAGATGGGAGGTCCCAGGTTGGGTTCCCAGTACCTCCTAGAAAAAAAACAAACAATAAGCAAAACAAATAAATAAATAAAACACAGGGGAGCCGATGGATGTGACTTAGTGGTTGAGTGCCGGCTTCCCACATACAAGGACCCAGCTCTGTTACCTTAAAAAAAAAAAAAAAAAAAAAAAAAAAGCCCAGAACCAGATGGCTTCACAGATGAATTCTATCAAATATTCCAAAAAATTGAACAGGAGGAAACACTACCTAACTCATTCTATGAGACCATCATCACCCTAATATCAAAGCCAGATAAAGATACAAGAGGGAAGCAGATGTGGCTCAAGTAGTTGGGCACCCGCCTACCATGAAGAGGTCCCAGGTTTGGTTCCCTTTGCCTTCTAAAGAAGACGAGCGAGACAGTGAGTTGACGCCAGAGGCTGGCACGGCAAGCTGATGGAACAGGATACAATGAGACACAAGCAGGGAACGATGTGGCTCAAGCGTATGGGCACCTGCCTTCCACATGCAAGGGTCCCAGTTCCTGGTGCCTCTTAAAAAAAATAAAAATGAGCAGACAGAGCACACAACGAACAGAGAACAGAGTGCAAACAATGAGCGGGGAGGGGAGAAATAAATCTTAAAAAGAAAATTACATACCAATTTCTTTTATGAATACAGATGCAAAAATCTTCAAAATACTAGCAAATAGAACCAATGATGTTATTAAAAGAATTATACACCATGATCAAGTGGAATTTATCCTAGGTATGCAAGGGTGGTTCAACATAAGAAAAATCAATGTAATACACCACACATTAAGAAAATGAAGGGAAAAAAACCCACATGATCCTCTCAATTGATGCAGAAAAGGCATCTGATAAAATCCAGCATCCCTTCTTGATAAAAATACTTTGGAAGATAGCAATGGAAGGAAATTTCCTCACATGACAAAAGGCATATAAGAAAAACCCACTACTAACATTATACTAAATAGAAAAAGACAAAGTTTTCCGTCTAAGACAGGGGTTCTTAACAAGGGGTCCATGAGCTTGAATTGAAATTAAAAAAACATTATTCTTATGGGGACATGTTGGTGCTGGTGTGATATATTTATTAAATAATGTACAGTATAGTGTAGACTTAGTAAAAGGTCCAAGGTTTTCACCTGACTGGCAAAGGGATCCATGGAACAAAAAAGGTTAAGAAACCCTGTTGTAAGATCTCGAACAAGACAAGGATGCCCACTGGAACCACTGTAATTCAACATTATACTCGAAGTTCTAGCCAGAGCAATTAGAAAAGAAAAAGAAAAAAGAAAAAAAGGCACCCAAATTGGAAAAGAAGAAGTTAAAATTCTCACTATCTGCAGATGACATAATCCTATATTTACAAAGTTCCAAACAATCTACAACTACTAGAGGGAAATGGATGTGGCTCAACCAGCTGGACACCTGCCTACCACACGGGAGATCCCAGGTTTGGTTCCCAGTGCATCCTAAAAAAGGCGAGGAAACAATGAGCAGACAAAGAAGAGAACCATTTGGGGGAAGAAGGGATAAATAAAGAAAAATAAATAAATCTTTAAAAAACAACAATAACAAAAAACTACTAGATCTAACAGACGATTACGCAAAATGGCAGAGTACAAAATCAACACCCAAAAAGTTGTTTCCATACACTGATGTAGAAGTTTGGTATTGTTTATGAATTCCAAAATAGATACTGGATTATGTTTGTAAACTCATCTTTTTCTGGGCATATTAGATTATATTGAATTCAGAGGTTTCACACTTACTTGATTAAATTATGATTAAGGCTTTTTTTTTTTTTTAAAGATTTATTTATTTATTTAATTTCCCCCCCTCCCCTGGTTGTCTGTTCTTGGTGTCTATTTGCTGCGTCTTGTTTCTTTGTCCGCTTCTATTTTGTTGTCAGCGGCACGGGAAGTGTGGGCGGCGCCATTCCTGGGCAGGCTGCTCTTTCTTTTCAAGCTGGGCGGCTCTCCTCACAGGCGCACTCCTTGCGCGTGGGAGCCCCACGAGGGGGACACCCTTGCGTGGCACGGCACTCCTTGCGCGCATCAGCACTGCACACGGCCAGCTCCACACGGGTCAAGGAGGCCCGGGGTTTGAACCGCGGACCTCCCATATGGTAGACGGACGCCCTAACCACTGGGCCAAAGTCCGTTTCCCTATGATTAAGGCTTTTATTGGGCCACATCAGTAAGACACTGAGTCCCTGCCCCCATGGAGAAAACGACATGGCAGAGACAGTTGTAGTTTTGATCCTGGAGTTTAGGGAAGTAAATACACAGAGAAGAAGATACATTAGGAAAGAGAGAAGGCCCCATTAGACACAGTAGAGGCCCCGAGAAGAGAGAAGAACCATTTGCCTGATAGTTCACAGCTGGCCTTGTAGAGAGAACAGAGCAGGTGAGCCTGGACAGAAACAACCCCCAGGAGAGAGACTAGACTTACCCCAGCCTACAGCTGATATTGGAAAAAGCTGGGGCCATGGAGCCTTAAGAGGAAGAGGGAGGCTGAACCCTTGCAGACATTGGCAGCCATCTTGATCCAACACGTGGCAAAAGACTTTGGTGACAGAAGTAACTTATACTTTGTAGCCCGGTAATTATAAGCTTCTACCCCAAATAAATACCCTTTATAAAAGCCAACAGATTTCTGACACTTTGCATCAGCACCCCTTCAGCTGACTAACACTGCCAGTAATGAGAAATCTGAGGAAATCAAGAAAAAATTCCAGGGGAGCCAATGTGGCCCAGTGATTGAGCGCTGGTTTCCCACATACAAGGTCCTGGGTTCAGTCCCCGGTCCCGGTACCTCGAAAAGGGAAAAAAAAATTTGAGATGTTTTGGGAAACGGACTTGGCCCAGTGGTTAGGGCGTCCGTCTACCACATGGGAGGTCCGCGGTTCAAACCCCGGGCCTCCTTGACCCGTGTGGAGCTGGCCTATGCACAGTGCTGATGCACGCAAGGAGTGCCCTGCCACGCAGGGGTATCCCCTGCGTAGGGGAGCCCCACGCACAAGGAGTGCACCCCTTAAGGAGAGCCGCCCTGCGCGAAAGAAAGTGCAGCCTGCCCAGGAATGGCGCTGCCCACACTCCCCGTGCCGCTGACGACAACAGAAGTGGACAAAGAAATAAGACGCAGCAAATCGACACAGAGAACAGACAACCGGGAGAGGAGGGGGAATTAAATTAATAAATAAATCTTGAAAAAAAAAAAAATTCCATTTACAATAAATAAAAAAATCAACGATCTAGGAATAAATTTAACTAAGGATGTAAAGGCCTTTACACAGAAAACTATAAAACTTTGCTAAAAGAAATCAAAGACAACCTAGATAAATGAAAGGACATTCTGTGTTCATGTACTAAATGACTAAATATCATTAATGTCAATTTTAGCTAAAATGATTTACAGATTCAATGCAATCCAAATCAAAATTCCAACAGCCTTCTTTACAGAAATGGAAAAGTTAATCAAATTCATTTGGAAGGGTAAGGAGCCACGAATAGTCAAAACCATCCTGAAAAAGAACCAAGTCAGAGGGTTCACACTTCCTGACTTTAAAGCTTATTACAGGGAAGTGGATGTGGCTCAAGCTACTGAGCTCCTGCCTACCACACGGGAGGTCCTGGGTTCTGTTCCTGGTGCCTCTAAAGAAGAGAAGTAAGATAGCAAGAAGTGGTGCAGCTAGCTGACACAAGATGACACAACAAAGAGACAAAAGGAGGAAAACCCAATGAGAGACACAACAAAAGCAGGGAATGGAGGTGGCTCAAGCTACTAGGCACCTCCCTTCCAAATGGGAGGTCCTGGGTTCAGTTTCGATGCCTCCTAAAAGACAAACACAACAAACAGACACAGCAAGCACAAACAATGGGGGTTGGGGCGGGGGAGAATAAATCATTAAAAATAAATAAAGCTTATTACAAAGCTACAGTGGTCAAAACAATATGGTAGAGGACAGGAATGGCTATACAGACCAATGAAACTGAACTGAGAGTTCAGAAATAGAACCTCACATCTATGGCAAATTGGTTTTTAAAATTTAATTTCTTTTAAGGAGGTACCAGGGATTGAATGAACTTCATACATGTGATGTACATCCTCAACTACTGAACTACAACTGCTCCACAGTCAATTGATTTTTCAAGGCTGCCAAGTCTACTCGATTGGGAAATAGTCTCTTCAACAAATGAATGGTGCTGAGACAACTGGATATTCATATGCAAAAAAAACAAGAGAGACCTCTAAATATACAAAAATTAACTCAAAATGGATCAAAGACGTAAATGTAAGAACCAGGACTACACAGCTCCTACAAGAAAACCTAGGGAAGCACCTTTACCATCTTGTGTTAAGCAATGGTTTCTTAGACTTCACACCCAAAGCATAAGCAACAAAAGGGAAAACATGGAACTTCATCAAAATTGAAAACTTTTGTGCAAGTGGCACCTAGCAACAAAATGGCTGCTTGAGGGAAACGGGCAGAGCCCCCAGGCCAGGAGGTGCCAGCCCTGTAGGTGGTGACAGGAGACAAAGGGCTAAATCTGGGCCCAGGACATCACCTGAGAGCCATGATGAGGAGGCACAGGTTCAAGCCTAGTGTCTGGCAGTATGAACTTGCTGCCAATGATGGCAGCTTCCTGGAGCTGTTCAAGTAGAAGATGGAGAGGCAGCAGCTAGAAGAGCTGCCTCCAGGCATGCTGTGTCCCAACCAGCAGGTCGCCATAGCCCCAGGACACACTCTCAGCTTTGTAGGCAAGCACAGAGGCGGGGACAAACTAACCCTCAAGACTGGATTAGTAGCCAAGAAGCAGAAGATGAGGTATTAACAAGTAAAGATGATGCATGGGCCAAGTAAAAGATCACCAGTTGTGACAATGACAGTAAGATTCAGCCCGTAGTGATATGACCCCTCCCCACACCTGCCTATAGCCTTGGACTCTGCAGTGTACACACTATTTAATGTGGCGCCAGCAGCACCAGCCTTTTCCCCTAGGACCTATACATAGAAAGACACCAAAATGCTTCCCACAGCCCCAGATGATTCTCCAGTACTTTTTTCTTTTTTTTTTTTTTTAACCTTGAGCACTTGCCTCCTGAGACTTCATAGATCAGGGGTTTACTGTCATGCCCCCCTCCCGCCGCCCTGCTCTCTGGTTCATTCTCTCTTCCTCTTCTCCCACCCTTCCCTCCTTTCTCTTAGTCATTACTTCTGGGAAGTAAAGAGTTTGAACTAGTTAAAAAAGAAAAAAAAAACTTTTATGCAAAGGACTTTATCATGAAAATAAAAAGATGACCTACTCAATGGGAGAAAATATTTGGAAACCACATATTCAATAAGGGTTTAATATCCAGAATATATAAAGAAATCATACCACAATAAAAAGACAACCCATTTGAAAAATGAACAAAAGACTTGAATAGACATTTCTCCAAAGAGGATATCCAAATGGCCAAAAGGCACAAGATGCTCAATATCATTAGCAATTAGGGAAGTGCAAATCAAAACCCACTAGAATGTTAAAAATATAGTAATAAATGTGTTGACGAAGATATGGAGAAATAGGAAAATTCATTCATTGCTAGTGGAATTGAAAAATGGTGCTCACTGTGGAAGAGAGTTTGGGAGTTTCACAGAAAAGTTAGGTACAGTATTGCCATGTGACCCAGCAATCTCACTGCTAGGTGTATACCAAAATGAACTGAAAGCAGGGACTCAAACAGGTATTTGCACACTGAGGTTCAGAGCAACATTTTTCACAAGTGCCACAAGATAGAAGCAATCCAAGTATCCATCAACTGATAGATAAAATGTGGTATATACATATAATGGAATATCATGCAGCATTAAAAAGGAATGAAGTTCTGATACATGCGACAACATGGATCAACCTTGATTGCGGTCACCCCTCGGGCTGAAGTGTGGTTTGCTGGCCTGGCAGGGGAGCAGCCGTGGTAGGCCTAATTCCAAGCTGCTGCCCCCATAATAGGGTGGCTGGTCGGACTCACCGCCACCCCTGAAGGGAGCTCGGCATGGGCGCAGAGTGCCCTCAGGTCCCCCCTTCTCGGCAGCCATGCTTCCGCGGCCGCCCCTCCTCCCAGATAGCGCCACACGATGCCTTCTTTCTCCCTGCGCAGGCGCAGGGCGGAAAATTCCGGTCTGCCCTTTTCCCTCCCCCCAACAGCAGCAACAGCCAGGCGTGGGCGGGAAACTCAAGTCTGCCCTCCACCCCAGCAACAGCAGCCACCAATCCCTAAACCTGCCCCTTCCCCCAGCAACAGCAACAGCCAATCCCTAACCACCGCCCCTCCCCCGTCCAGTACCTCCCACTGACCTTTCTCCGGCAACCAATCAGAACAGGGCGTGGCTTCGACCAATCAGCCTTCCCCAGCCCCTATAAAACTGTTGCCTCTCCCTCAATAAAGTGGACTTGCCTGTTTACCTTGTCTCCGCGGTAGTTCTTCTGCCGTGTGCCCTCCAGTCCGAGAGCCCCCGACAAGGGCCTGGCCTCCCTTGTCCCCAGTTCATCGCCTGCTTCTCCGGGCGACCCCCTCGTCGCCGGCTTCGCCGGGCGACCCCGTCAGCCGAACCGCACAACCCCTGTGAGACCGACCCCTCGTCTGCTGCCGGACCGACCCCTCGTCCCAAGCGGGACTGACCCCTCGTCCGCAGTCAGACCCCACCTCTACCGACCGAGCAAACCGTCGCACTTGATGACAACATGCTCAGTAAAAACCAGTTACAGAAGGACAAAAATCATATGATCTCACTTATATGAAATAATTAGAATAAGCAAACTTAGTCAGAATCTAGAGTCAGGAAATGGGGAATTGTACAGTTTTCTTTTTGGGTTGACTGCAAAGTTTTGGTAATAGACGGTGATGATGGTAGCACAACATTATGAATGCAATTAACAGCACTGAATTATATATGTAAAGATGGTTAGGAGGAAATTTTAGGTTGTATATGTTACCAGAATAAAAATTTTAAAATATATATACATATAGGACTGTACAGCACAGTGAACCCTATGAATTGTAACATTGTTAAAAATGGAGGTATATATGAACTCTGTATTTTATGTATGTTACAAATGACTTTTCTGTAAACTTACAACTTCTCAAAATAAAAATTAAAAAAAAAGGACAGTGCCCAAACTTACACTTGCCCTGTTTCTTGTTCTCCTCCATCTCAATCCTGCGCTCTCGGCGACGTTCCTCCCGAGCCTTCTTCTGGCGCTGACGCTTTCTCTTCTCGATGTCATCTGTGGGTTGGGTCAGGTTTTGAAGAGGGAGACTCAGGACAACCTGACCACTAATTCTGCCCAGTTAACTAGTAGCTAAGTCCAAACCAGTGGACCCAGCTGGAATGGTTGAATGAATGGAATGTATCAACAGTTTCTGAGATGATACAGCTCTTTAAGTTTTCTCCCACACTGGGTTGCTGGCCACAAGAATCCCTGAAACCAACCCACTATGCAGAAAAGCAAAGCAGGGAAATTCTTACCTGAGAATATCTCTAGTGTTTCCTTAGAGACTACAGGAGGCTGCAGAGCCAGTTCACAGATGCTGAACTCACAGGTAAGAGGCAAGTGAGAGAGGTATCTATGACGCTGTCGAACATCCTACATTGGAAAAGGGGCCAACAATTTTCAACTAAGACGAGCCTAAATCCCGATAGCAAACCAGGTATCCAATAGTATCACTCACAGAAAGAACAGTACTCAAGTTATCACCATTTTGAAAAGTCAAACAGAAAATGTCAATTATCTTAAAATAAAATTTTCATGCTGGAAATGAGTGAACTGAGTTTGGTAACAAATGATCTAAAATTCATCAGCAGTTTCTGATTTTCTGGGATCCATGAATGAGGTGGGAGAACAGAGATGATAAGATTACATGTTGACAAAATATTTGAGAACCACTAACAGAACTAACAATAACTAGGAAGGAAGATAAAGCCAATTTCCCTGTTTATTAAAGCTTTGCCTAAAACAGTAAAAATGAAACTCAATTTAAGTTTGATTTTATTTTCTATTATTTTTCCTGAATATGTTTTGATGGAAATTTTATATACTACTCAAAGTCTAATTTTGAAGTTCATAATAAGTTTGTAACCAGTATACGGAGAATCCCCTGAAAGGCCAAATTTCACATATAAAAACACCAAACAATAATTCACAGGTATATGCTAAGCTAAAAATGCATTTCAAGCTTGTATAACCCAGCTTAAAACCTCTAAGAATTTCTCTGATTAATATAGTAAAGTGAAGAATCTGTCCTACCTTATTCTTTCGGACATTTCTCCCAAGCTATGAAAAAGAGAAACAAAGCAAACTCTACCTTTAATGAAACTAGGAGACATCTATATTCCCAAACTACAGTAAATGCTGCTGAGATGCACAGAGCAGTCAGTGGTAACTGATGAAGCAGAACCAGGGAAGTACCCCTGACATGTAAGGTGCGCCATCTTAATTTTAAAGTTGCAAGCACCATCACTAATAAAAACGGATTTAGGGAGCAGTTGTAGCTCAAGTGGTTAGGCCCCTGCTTCCCATGTATGAGGTCCTGGGTTTGAGTCCCAGTACCTCCTAAAAAAATATATTAAAAAATACAAAAACGAACGGCTTGAAGATTTGTAGAAATCAAAAGATTAGGTTAGAGCCACTTCCCCACCCACTACTTCTAAACAAAGGGTCTTACCTCAGACATGGAATACCCAGCTATCTCCACCACAGTTGCTGAAATCTTCTCCGGGCTCTGCTCCAGGCTGCCATACTCCCGCACAAGACAGCGCACATTCACAGGGTGGAGGAACATGTGCTGCCCATCTTCCGCTGAAGGTAAGTGGCTCTGTCACACAATAGTCTTGGCCAGCCCCCAGGACAGAGCCCCTCCTTATTGCTAGGCCTGTCTCTCCCTCCCCATGCTGACACACACAACAGATCCAAGCCTCTAGGATCTAGAGGAGATACTTCCTTCTGCTTAGAGAGCCAGGTCATCTCTCTGAGGCATCTCTGTGGCAACCCAGCCCTCCTCCTCAGGGACCCTCACCTTGGTAAAAGTAGTAACATGGAGAGGAGCTCAGATGTGTGAAGCCTGGCTTGGTGATGAGCTCCTGCTGGCTGGACTTAGTACAAATGATCCCTTCTCCAAGATTGTCATCTGCTAACACTGAGTCATCACAGGCATCTGACAACCCCTCAGGCTCCGGTTCAGATGCTGCTTCCTCTTCCTCCACCAGAGGGAGAGCAAGAGGATGAGAAGGAGAGCCCACAGTAGAAACTTCTGTGGTTACTTCATCAAAAGCAGACAGATATTCCAGCACATCCTGTTGGAACAAACTCCAGGTCAACAAAATACATGTCCTGCATTCACTCTCTGGATGATTATTTTAACCGTCACATTCAGTGATTTAATGTCCCTAGTTTCTTCTACTCCCGAGAAAGTTCAGGTCTTACAACAGTGCCTACCATCTTAACAGCAGCATTTTGGAATGGCAGCCATTCAGTCTGTAAGACTGACACACTAACCTTCCTGGGTTGGAAAACAGGCTCCTTTGCCAAGGGAGCCATCAGCACCAGTTGTTCCAGAGCAGCCATGACACCAGTGACCTCTCCTCTGTTTTCAGCCAATCCTGACAGAGTCTCCTCCCGAGTCTAAAGCCACCAGAGAAAAGACCAGTGAAAGCTAAGTTTCCAGAAATACAATTTAGTCTGAAGGGCAAGGGCTTAGAATGGCCTCTCTCAACAGGAGCAAAAGTTAAAAGGTAACCAGGCCCAATGGAAATGGTTAGGTACTTAAAATCATCGATCTTTAAGGGAAACAGGGAGGTACAATGCCTATGTTTCCCTCCCCAGACTCCTGCTGAAAGCTTCTGAAACCCACAAAGGCTGGTGTTCGGCTAAGAATCTTTTAATAACAATAACAAAAACACTACACAAAAGTTTCCTCACATCTATAAATATAAACCTAGCCTTCTTGTTTTTAACAACTGTGCTCAAAGAGTACCAGAGTAGGAGGCAAGGATTTGGCCAACCCCTACCTCCGTGGACAAGTCTACTTCTGTGCAATTTTTCTTTTACCTAAATGGCATCTGAACAAACACTTATGCACTGTAGAAAGAAAATAAAAATTAAATTTGCAAGATTCTGCCCAAGGACTACTTGAGAGTCAGAGAGACAGGAATTCAAATGCCAACTTCACTCTTTATGTCCTTAAACAAATTACCTAACCCATGATTCTATTTCCTCACCTGTGAAAGAGGATAGTTGTAGCTACCACACTAGGATATGAAGCTTAAATGAGATAAATCTAAGCATAGTGCTTAGCACAGGGCCTGTCACATGCTAATAACTCGAGAAATGAGAGTTATTAGTGTTCTCACCTAGATCAGTGGTTCTCTAAGTATGGTCTGGGGATGAGCAGCATCGAAATCACCCTGGAACTTGTTATAATAAAATTATCACATCTACTGAGCCCAGGTCTACTGAATCTTTCAGGATGGAGGCCAACTAATTCTAATTATTGTTAAAGTTTAAGAATTCCTATTGTAGCAGATACTGGATATGTAGAAAATTCTATATTTGAGTATTTCTTGCTGTTCCAAGATCCTCAGCAGGTATTCCTAGGTCTGCTAGGCTTATCATAGTACTTTTTCTATAATACCTCTTGAAATAACTCTAAAATCAAATCTAAATGTTTTCCTAGAAAACAAAAAAAACCCAACTTCCTGAACTAAGAACACAGCTAACCTTAGAAACTCCATCATCACAATTAGTTATAAATTCATTTTGACTTGTTCTTCTCAGTTCCAGAAAGAGCTCCAAAAACCACTAAATGATCCCTTCCCTCTCATCACCAAAGCCCAAAGCAAACTGGCTTTTTTAGCCATTTTCTGATTATTATCTGAAATGTGGAGCAGAAGTAACATCTCCATCATCCAATAACCCCACCCCCAGCAGAAAGTGTTAAGGTGTAGCATCCTGGTTTTAAGTTTAAGTTTCCAGTGCATCAACTTACCTTGAGCTCCTGGATAGCTGCCTCAATAAAGCAAGACTCAGAGGTTTGCTTCTCCTCTGCCAGTTGCTGCTCTAGTGCTACTTTCTCTTCTAGAACTACCCGGTGCAGAACCTGCTCCTTAGAGGCCAGCAGTAGTTTGGAGTACTGGCTGTGCTGTTCATCTACAAGAAAGTTAGCAAAATTTTCAAGAATGCTACATTCTCAGTTTACCATACTGTAGTTAAATGGGAATTTCCATACGCAGTTTTCCAAGTGGTGAAAGAGTAATTTAGCATTACTTCCTAGAAAATCACTTAACAATGTCGTCAAAGTTAGGTTTGTAACTCTGACTCTGTAATACAAGAAATCTATTCTAAAAAAACCAGAGATGCAGTCAAAACTTTAGTCAAATGATTTTCATTAATTCCAGCATTGCCTATAATATTAGAAAAACTGAAATCAACCAGTAAATTCAACAATAAAAGAATGGTCATTTGTACAATGGTATGCTCACTGAACAGAACTGTGCAGACACTAAAATTGTTTTTTTAAGGAGGTATTTAGTAACATAGAGAAATAATGTGAAAAAAAGCAGATGCCAGACTAGAAAATCTAATCCCAATCTCACAAAATAAAAAAACATATATATAATTAACATTTTAGGGTACCTCTGAGAAAAAAAGTATTTTATTTTCTTTACTTCCTCTCCATATTTTCAGTACTTTTTTTTTTTTTGTACTTTTTTAAAAGTTTAAAACAGGGAAGCAGATCTGGTTCAAGGGACTGAGCTCCTGCCTACCACATGGTAGGTCACTAGTTCAGTTCCCAGTGCCTCCTGTGGAAGATAGCAAGCTGGCATGACAGGCAAGCTGATACAACAAGACACAAGAAGAAAAACATAATGAGAAACACAACAAAGCAGGGAACGGAGGTGGCTCAAGTAATTAGGCCTGTGTTCAGTTCCCAGTGCTTCCTAAATAGAAACAGGGAAGACAAACAGACACAGCAAATACCAACAATGAGGGGGTGGGGAGAAATAAATAAATCTTAAAAAAAAAAAAAATACTCTCTTTTAAGGCCCCCTTCATAAAGCCCCATTTACCCATCCTCCCATCTCACCCAGAGAAAACTATTTACAAATTTGAATATTTATCCCTCAACCCTTTTCTATACATTTATATACACATGTTCATAAAGAAATGTTTTTCCATAAATGATATACTGTACATCTGGTTCTACTTTTTACTCAATGTACACTGAAAATTTTTTCAAAATGTTAATAAAGATCTATCTTATTCTTACCTTCTGTATAGTGCTCCACAGCATGATGTACTATTATAAGTGCCTTATGGAACATTTTGGTTACTGCTAATTTCTCAATGTCATATTGCAATGAAAAATTCTTACACATGACCCTTGGTACAAATAATCTCCTTATGATATTTAAGTATAAATGCTGGATCAAAAATTGCGTATTTTGGGAAGTGGACTTGGCCCAGTGGTTAGGGCGTTCGTCTACTACATGGGAGGTCCGCGGTTCAAACCCTGGGCCTCCTTGACCCATGTGGAGCTGGCCCACGTGCAGTGCTGATGCACGCAGGGAGTGCTGTGCCACGCATGGGTGTCCCCGCATGGGGGGGCCCCAAGCGCAAGGAGCGCGCCCCGTAGGGAGAGCCGCCCAGTGCGAAAGAAAGTTCAGCCTGCCCAGGAATGGCACCGCCACGCGTGGAGAGCTGACACAGCAAGATGATGCGACAAGAGGAAACACAGATTCCTGTGCCGCTGACAACAACAGAAGCAGACAAGAAAGAACATGCAGTAGGTGGACCCAGAGCGCAGACAACTGGGGAGGGGAGGAAGGGGAGAGGAACAAAAAAATCTTTAAAAAAAAATTGCATGTTTTAAATAACGCCAAATTGCTCTACCAAAAGGCTGTATCAATTTCCATTCCCATCGATTTTTTTCTTTGCATATATAATTTTGTGAGATTGGGATTACGAACGTCTCTCTCTCTCATGTGCCCCCCTTCCCAAATCTGATGGTTATTTTGACCTACATTTGCAAAACTCTGTCAAGTTAAATATCTGTAAGTATCTGTATGTTACTCCTATTTCCTGGGAAATGCTTTGCCACCTACTTAGCCCATTCTTCTGTTAGGATGTTAATCCAATATATAGGATATTTGTATGTTTTGGATGTTAATCTTTTGTTTTAAATATGTAAATCTTCCCCCAGTTTATTACCTGGCCAACTTTAAGGAATCTTGCTAGATATAAGCTTAATTCTCATAAAACTAAATTTATCAATCTTTTCATTTATAGTATCTATGGTTTCAGCCTGGTTCAAAAATCTACTCATACCTGAGATTTATAAAAATATGTCTTATATTTTCTTCTGGCAGAGTTTTTTGGTTTTTTTTTAAGATTTATTTATTTCTCATCCCCCACCACCCCATTCATTGTGTGTTCTTCTGTGTCTTCTTGTATTCTCATTAGGCAGCACCGGGAACCGATCCTGAGACCTTCCGGAGCAGGAGAGAGACAAACATTCTTTTGTGCCACCCTCAGCTCCCTGTTCTGCTACATCTTCTTGTTGTCTCTCTTCTGTGTTTCTTGTTGAATCATCTTGCTGCACCAGCTCTCTGCGTCAGCCGGCACTCCAGCACGGGGCAGCACACCTGCACGGGGCGGCACTCCCGCATGGGCCGGCACTCCGCATGGGTCAGACTCAGTGCACAGGCCAGCTTGCCTTCACCAGGAGCAACTGCTTGCCTTCAAGCAGGCCCAACTACTTGAGCCACATCTGTTTCCCTCTTCTAACAGTTCGAAAAACTAAATATATATAAAAAAAAAAACCAAAACCTTTTAATCTATCTGGAATTGATTTTATGATTGGTATGATAGGGATCTAATTTTATTTGTCCCTATATGAACAGTCAATTGTTTCAATATCCTTGACTAAGAAATACTTCTTTTCCCCAGAGACTGAAATACTGCTTTAACCAAATACTATTTTTGCATAGGATATAATCCCTTGAATTTTCCCCACTGTAAGCACCTATCACACTCTATATCCTAATTTCCTGACTACCAGTCTCTCACTTTTACTAAACAAAAGACAGGAGTCTAGACTGTCATGAAATCCCAAGACTGGGCACAATGCCAGGCACTAAGCAACAAAGCCATGTAAAATGAAGAGCTGAGATATGTACATAACTAGATCAAACTTAAAACCAAGAGTTAAAACACCCTCTGCAAACTCAACCCTAACCTGCCAGAAGACTAGAACCAATTTGGAAATGCTAGAACTGGCTTATCCAAAGGCTACATTTTTAACACTAGAAAGATATATTCAATAGCCTTACAAACTATACCCCCCCAAAATTAACAGAACTCACCTCCTAGATGAATGGGATGGTCTACATTCATCCACGTGGATTTAGGCAAGGCCACCAATACTCCTTTCTCCCTCTTCATCAGCTGCATCGTAATGGTATCACCAACAACATACTGGCGTGACTCTGTGGCAACAACACTGTAATGTGCACATTTAGACACAGTAGGGTAAGGAGTTATCAGAGTGATGTTTAATCTGGTAAATGTTTCAATCTCATCTCACCTCTTGAGATCCTTCTTATGTACAGAACTGTAACAGATGGGACATTTACTCCAGGTCTTCTCACTCAGTGAAAGATAGTGTAGGATGCATGCCCAACAGAAGATGTGTCCACAACGGGTTATCTTGGCTGCAGTAGGTGGATATAGGCATATTGGACAAGATGGCACTTCATGGCTACAAATGCGCTAAAATGAAATACAACAAGTTTCACTCTTTCAGAAGTAACTAGGGAATACCAAAGTTAAAGCCCACCCTCATCCATCTCTATTCAATACACCTTTATAATATTACTGAGCACTTTAAGCAAATCATTAAGGAAACCATAACAGTGGTTTAATATAATAAAACTACTATGTAAGAGGTATTTTGGGGAAACGGACTTTGGCCCAGTGGTTAGGGCGTCCGTCTACCATATGGGAGGTCCGCGGTTCAAACCCCGGGCCTCCTTGACCCGTGTGGAGCTGGCCATGCGCAGTGCTGATGCGCGCAACGAGTGCTGTGCCACGCAAGGGTGTCCCCCGCGTAGGGGAGCCCCACGCGCAAGGAGTGCGCCCATGAGGAAAGCCGCCCAGCGTGAAAAGAAAGTGCAGCCTGCCCAGGAATGGCGCCGCCCACACTTCCCGTGCCGCTGACGACAACAGAAGCGGACAAAGAAACAAGACGCAGCAAATAGACACCAAGAACAGACAACCAGGGGAGGGGGGGAAATTAAATAAATAAATAAATAAATCTTTAAAAAAAAAAAAAAAAAAAAGAGGTATTTTGGGGTATTCTACACAGCAAAAGAAAAAAATGACAGAATCACTAGATGATCCATTTACATAAGAAAATTATATACGTATACACATAAATACATTAAAAAAGGTTCTAGAAATAAATTAGCAGTAATTTTCAATGGAAAAAGGAATTAATGATGAATTTCACTTCCTACCCTTCTGTATTTATTTTAACCAATACACATAAAACTAGTTTTACAGGCCAGCTATGTCTTAGCAAAACTGAAATTTGACACACACATCCAAAATTTTGTCTTTAAATGTCAATTCCAAATAAATAAATAAAACAAAACAAAAAAAGAACATAAATGTCATTCCCAGATATTCCGAATTTTCACATTAACACAGGAACGCAGGCCTTAGAGCCAAAGAAAAATAAAAGCCTATTTCTCCAAAAATGCCAGTCATTTTGAAAGACACCCTATTAGGACCACCAGACACCTGAAGCTAACATATATACATATACACACACCCATACATACATATATATTTTTTATTTATTTATTCCCCTTCCCTTGTTGTTTTGCACTTGCTGTCTGCTATGTCCATTCGCTGTGTGCTCTGTGCGTCTGCCTGTCTTCTATTCTCATCTTCTCTTCATGTGGCACCCGGAACCGGTCCTGGGACCTCCAGTGTGGGAGAAAGGCACTCAATCGCACTTGAACCACCTAGGCTCCCTGGTTTGTTGTGTCTCTCACTGTCTCTCCTCTTTGTTTCTTTTGTTGCACCAGCTTACCACGCGGGCCAGTTTGCCTTCACCAGGAAGCCCTGGGAAAAGAACCTGGGACCTCCCATATGGTAGACAGGAGCACAGTTGCTTGAGCCACATCTGCTTCTCCTCATATTTTCAATAGAAAACAAAATCAGCACTGGTCTTTTTGTTGTTTGTTTGTTTTTAGTTTATCTCCCCCCCCCCCCCCCCCCCGCCGCCAGTTGTCTGCTCTCTGTGTCCATTCGCTGGGTGTTCTTCTGTGACCGCTTCTATCCTTATCAGCGGCACCGGGAATCTGTGTTTCTTTCTGTTGCATCATCTTGTTGTGTCAGCTGTCCATGTGTGTGGCGCCATTCTTGGGCAAGCTGCACTTTCTTTCACGCTGGGGGGGCTCTCTTTACGGGGCGCACTCCTTGTGCGAGGGGCTCCCCTACGCAGGGGACACCCGTGTGGCACGGCACTCCTTGCACACATCAGCACTGCGCATGGGCCAGCTCTACACGGGTCAAGGAGGCCCGGGGTTTGAACCACGGACCTCCCATGTGGTAGGCGGCCACCCTATCCATTGGGCCAAGTCTGCTTCCCTCAGCACTGGTTTTGACACAAGTGCCGCTGTGTGGTTCATTCACCTGCTATAAAGCTTAGGTCAAATACGATAGTATTATAAATGGCCACCAATGAAGCAATGCCCCATTTAATGGGTCCATCCTTGATCATTAAGTTAACCAGTGCCCCTCAGAGATTTCCTTGGTTACTACCTTCCAGCAGAGAGACACTAGAACACAACCTGCCATATTCCTTCAGATCAGACCCATCCCTGCAGGCCAGTGCCAATTAGAGAGTTACAAAATTAACTCCAGGAGAAAGCAGAAACTGATCTCTGGAAAAATATCAACCGTAAAGCTATGCAGAAAAGGGTGTCAGCAGTAAACACAACCAACAGGTGTAATACCAAAGCTTCTTTGGTTCTCTAACAGCTTATAAGCTTAGCTGAGTTACTCACCACTTGTTCCACAAAGTCCCAGTTGACTAAGGTATCAGGATCAGCAAAATGAGCTGTGTAGTCTTGACCTTCAGACACCACAAACTGGCAGCTAGAAATAAGAAGGAAGACAGTGAAAAGGCAGTCTATCAAGATCTACCAACAAGCCCCCAGCAGAATTCATCTTCCTTCCACTTAGAAATCAAATGCAGGCCATTAGCAGTTATGGTTTGTGGAACTTATGTCTCATTTCTGAGACCTGGGCTCTGGTGAGAATCCAAAGGCTGAGTGGATAGGTATCTAAATCCATGAACTCTGTATCTTCTGCTTCCAAACCCTGCCAAGTTTCCCTGGAACTAAAATTAAACCACACTGTGGCTCCATCAACCAGCAGGAAGCCACATTTCTACCCTTACCCCCAAGAACACAGCTCATCTTCAAAGTACTAGAAAAGGGGAAATGGACTTGGCCCAGTGGTTAGGGAGTCCGTCTACCACATGGGAGGTCCGCGTTTCAAACCCCGGGCCTCCTTGACCCGTGTGAAGCTGGCCCGCGCGCAGTGCTGATGTGCGCAAGGAGTGCCCTGCCACACAGGGAAGCCCCACGCGCAAAGAGTGTGCCCCGTAAGGAGAGCCGACCAGCGTGAAAGAAAGTGCAGCCTGCCTAAGAATGGTGCCACACACAAAGAGAACTGACACAACAAGAAGATGCAACAAAAAGCAACACAGATTCCCATGCTGCTGACAACAACAAAAGCGGACAAAGAAACAAGACGCAGCAAATAGACACAGAGAACAGACAATCGGGGTGGGGGGGGGAAGAGAAATAAATAAATAAATCTTTTAAAAAATAAACAACGAAAAGAAAACACAAAGTACTAGAAAAGACTGTTCTCAGTCATTTCAGAACCAGTTTATATAAAATGGTTACTCTGGTTGGGATGCAAGGTCAAACTCCATACAAAAGGAAACAAGAGAGAAGTAGTAGGTGAGCATGTGTGTGCCAAGCACTTCAACATATTATCATTCAATTCTCCCTGATGAAATGCCACATCCCAAAGCTGTTAGGTAAACTGCCAAAAGTCAAAGACCAAAGCAAGATTCAAATCTGAGTCCAATTACAAAGCATTTTTTTCTACTGACATCATTATGACAGTAAAGGCATTTATTTATTTAGCTTCTAAGCACCAAGAACATCTACCAGGTGACCGAAAAACAAAACATAACAAAAAAACAAACAACAGATCAACTCCCTTTATGCCCCTCTCCCACAATAAATTAAAGAAAGCTCCTTATAGCAAATTCCCAAAGATGTTCAATTTCAATTTCCTCAGAAGAGTAGCTGTACTTACTTGGCCTGTAAAAAGAGTTCCTTGTTAAAAGGCTTATGCCCCCACTTGTTCCTTTTCCCCCAGCTGCCATGTCCGCCACCTTCAAAGTGACCAGCCTGGCCACGGGGTTCAAAAGTGAAATTCAACAAGTGGTTCAGGTTGATCTTCTTAGGACCAGAGAATTGGGCAGGGCTAAACTCTGCCCGTTGAGCCTCTGCTACCTAGAGAAAATAAGAGTGAATCAGAATATTTTAGATTAGAATGGCACGAATTTACAGGTGAAACCAGCACATCTTCTCCTTGTATATGGCTTAAAATAGAGACTAAATAAAATAGAGGCTTAAATTAAACAATTTCTTAGGAGGGGATAATGGGAAAGCCTACCCCAGTCTGGCACATGTGAGGAGCGGGAAAACAGTCTTTAACATACAATTACTTAAATTGTTTAGTTTGCCCTGTTAAGTGGCAACTAACCATTAAATAACAAAACTCAGCATGAACTTCCCAAGTAAATCTTTTTTTTCCTCTCTCTCTCTTTTTTTTAATGTTACATTATCCCAAGTAAATCTTGAAGGACAAAGATTTACTTACTGGATTACTTTTTCAGCAGTCCCTTAGGACTTCTACAGCTTTTATGCTTGTTAGCTACTTGCTCTTTGGTTTGTTTCTGGCAAACAGTCTGTGGAACCACACTCTGGAGGCAGCTTGCAGGTAGCTGCTAACTGCCATAGACTTCAGGATCCTTCTAGAGACCTCCTAAGATACACACTGCTATTCACTGTTAATTAAAACTGACAGAATTAGAACACGTAGGCAGACCAGCTCTGAGTCCAGAAATAAACCAATCAGCAGATGCAGGAATAGTTTACAAAATGGCAAGAAACTGACATATGAGAAATATTTCTTTACCCAAAGATGGAATAAATCATGTCAGGGCATGTTTCAGTTCTCTTAACATTCCCAAATTGAAGTGGTACAGAGAGATGTTATAAGTCAGCTAGCACTTACACTAGCTTTCTCCAACCTCCTTCTCATTTAATGTTATAAGCACTTCACCATATTACTAAATATTAGTATACAATCATTTTAGTGTATGTGCTGGCGAAGTGAGCACAAGTATACAATCATTTTTTTAATAAGCATTATATGGATATACTGTATTTTAATGTCCCTTTGTAGGACACAAATTGTAGCTCTTCCACTGTAACAAATAATATAGTACTGGGAAACTGATGTGGCTCAACCAACTGGGCTCCCATCTACCACACAGGAGGTCCAGGGTTTGATGCCCAGGGCCTCCTGGTGAGGGTAAGCTGGCCCACATGGAGTGCCAGCCACAGTGGAATGCCGCCCCACTCAGGAGTGCCCCCCCCCGCATGGGAATGCCACCCAGCACAGGAAAGATGCCCGTGCAGGAGTGCTGGCCGACGCCGAGATCTGGCACAGCAAGATGACACAAGAGACACAGAGGAGAGAAAATAAGATGTAGCAGAACAGTGAGTTGAGGTGGCCCAAGAGAGTAGTCATCTCTCTCCCACTCCAGAAGGTCCCAGGATCAGTTTCTGGAGCCGTGTAATGAGAATACAAGCAGACACAGAAGAACACACAATGAATGGCCACAGAAAGCAAACAACGGGGGGGGGGGGGAATAAATCTTAAAAAAAAAATAATGTAATGCTGTGATAAATACACTTTTGGATAGGTCTCTGTGGCACCTACAATTACTTCCTTTGAAAGTATAAGAAGAATTACTAGGTCAAAGGAAATGCAATTTAAGGCTTTTGCTGCTAATCAAACATGGGAGATTTTAAGTAAACAGCACTTGCATGTACATGGTAAAGATTCTAAAAAGTACAAAATAGGATACTCTAAGAGGTACCTACTACTCCAGAGACTAGTATAACCTTTGAGAGATATCCTGTCCATACAAAATCACAGTATATAACACTTAAAAATAAAGGGGAGAAAAGGAGGGGAAAAAAGAATAAATTAAAAATAAAGGTAAGCAGATGTAGCTCAAGTGGTTGAGCACCTGCTTCCCATGCACAAGGTCCTAGGTTAAATGCCCAGGACCTCCTAAAGGACAAAAAAAAAAATGGAAACAACAACTCTCATTGGGAAGTAGATGTAACTCCGTGGTTGAGCACCTGCTTCCCATGTACAAGGTCCTGGATTCAGTCTCCATTATCTCCTAAAATACATACATACATACGTACAAGCAGCAAGTGCCATACAGTTATATAACTTCCTTTATCTTTATAATAGATCTTGGAGATAATTTCACCAGGGCTCACATTTTGTTTATGCAAGTCATGGGAAGCCCAAGACTTCCAGGTCATCCCTTATCTCTCTCCCTAGACACTCATCTCCATATGGCTCTGTATACCCCCTAATTAGACAGCCTTCTATTACTACTGCCCCAAACTTAGATAAGAGCTTATGCTTAGTCAACAAAACCCTCACATTCTCAACCTTCTATTTTTACCTTGTCATCCTAACTGGCCTACTGTCACTCTGCAACAGGGGTTCTTAACCTCTTTTGTTCCACAGACCCCTTTTCCAGTCAGGTGAAAACCACAGACCCCTTACTAAGTCCACACTATAGTACTTATTATTTAATAAATATATCACACCTGCACCAACACATCTCCACAAAAATTTCTGAATTTCAATTTAAGCTCTGGACCCCTTGTTAAGTACCCCTGCTCTACAACACTGCCAATCAAAATTCTTGATTATCACTTCAATACTCTGACCTCTCAGTTCGTGGACTTCCACCTTATCTCAGCCACCCACTCCTAATTCCTAATGGGCATATCTTCTACAGCCATGCTGTCCAATACAGCCACCACTAGCCAGATGTAGCTACAAAGCATTTGGAATGTGGCCAGCGCCACAGGATAAAAGAACAACTGATAATTGGGTTAGATATATTAAAATTACCAGTTTATTTTTACTTGTGTGGCTACTAAAAAGATTAAAATTAGTTACGTGACTCATACTATATATATATATATTTTTTAAGATTTTTTATTTATTTCTCTCCCCTTCCCCCCTAGTTGTCTGCTGTGTCCATTTGCTGTGTGTTCTTCTGTGACTGCTACTATCCTTACCAGCGGCACCAGGAATCTGTGTTTCTCTTTGTTTGTCATCTTGTTGTGTCAGCTCTCCATGTGTGCGGCACCATTCTTGGCCAGGCTACACTTTCTTTCGCACTGGGCAGCTCTCCTTATGGGGCACACTCCTTGCGCGTGGGGCTCCCCTATGCAGAGAACACCCCTGCGTGCAGGGCACTCCCCGCGCCCATCAGCACTGCACATGGGCCAGCTCCACATGGGGCAAGGAGGCCCAGGGTTTAAACCTTGGACCTCCCATGTGGTAGGTGGATGCCCTATCCATTGGGCCAAGTCCGCTTCCCTCATATTATATTTCTATGGACAGTGCTGCTCTAGACAATGTTGGTAAAAACTGCAACCTCTTCCATTACCTTTTGAGCACCCCACTCTGCACCAACAACTCACTATTTTTTCTGCTCTTTAGCCCCAATGCCAACAACGCTTCATTCACTAGGATCTCTGAACCATCAAATCCCCCCCTTCTTTCCTTATTTGACTTAAATCCCATGGTCTGCTGCCTCTGTTGTATTCCTAGTAAAATCCTCCCTATTAATCCAACTCTGCCTATTCTACACTAGTACCCAAGCAGCTGATACACAGGTAAAGAATGCAAGCACACTGATCAGTCTCACTAAAGGAGACCCTTATGCTGCCTGACATTTCTATTGTAGTCCTATTATACTTCCCTAGTTCATTCATTTCTCCCCTATCCCAGATAACTCCATCATTCCTTTTCCTTCCTCAGACTGCCAGATCTCTTCTTTCAGTTCACCATATATATTTTTCACTGAAAAAATAAGAACAATCAGAAAAGAAAGTCTATGTCCTCCTACCTTCTCTCTACCTTCCCTCTTGTTACTGTAGGTGGACAGGCTATGGTCCTGCCTAAGTCAACTCCTCCAATTTTGCACTGCTCCCAATTCCTCTCTCACTCTAAACACTTTTCCAGCAATTCTCTCCTCCTCTCTCCTACGATGATTTTTCATTTTCACCAGATCAAGCTGATTAGCAGAGACTTGCAGTAATTTCTCTAATCTTAAAATCCATCTTCACCTCACATTCCCCTTAAGTAGTCTCATTTCCTTGCCCTCTGTGGCAGTTTGAGATTATTTATGAATTCCCAAAAGAAATCTTATGTTCGTAAACTAAGCTATTCCTTTGGGTGTGATACCCTTTGATTATATTAGATTCAGCTGAGATGTCTTCTATCAAACTGTGTTAAGATTAGGGCATGACTCTGGTTGAGTTCCCACTCCCTTGGTGGGCTGATATAAATGGACACTCACTCAGGAAGACACACAGAAGAGAACTTGGTCATTTCGGTCCTGTCATGTGAAAAAAAGGAGAAGGCTCAAATAGATAAAGCCCCAGCAAGAGAAATGCCATTTGCCTGATAGTGGGCAGCCAAAGAACAGAGCAGCTGAGCAGGCCCGAGAGACCAGGCAGAGATCACCATCATCTTGCTTCAACACATGGCAACTGACTGGTGAGAAAGCAAACTTGAGTTGGACTCTTTAAGGTCTTGTAACTGTACCCCCAAGTAAATATACTTTATAAAAACAAACAGATTTCTGATACTTTGCATCAGCACCACTTTGGCAGACTAATACCCTCCCCTCCTTTTTACAGCAAAGTCACCAAAGAGCACTGTCTATACTCCATGTTTTTCCCCATCCTCCTTTCTCTCCTGAACTGATATTCAGGCTTTTGTCCTTAACACTCGAATATAACCTCTGGAGGCCAACTACCTTTCGAAACATTTTCAAGTCTAATGGTAAATTTTCAAGTGCACTGGATAAAACTGATCACTTCCTCCATTTGGTTTCCAGGACCCCATACTTTGTCTCTTGCTGGTTGCATTTTATCCTGACTTGACTCATTCTTGAAACTATTCTAGGTAGTATAGCTACCCTCACTCCTTGATGATCTATCTCATTTAGTTCCTTACTTTTAAATACCAACTGTATGCTGACAGCTCTTTAGCCTGGCCCTTACCTTTGACTCCAGACTCATAGTTAACTGCTTATCTCTACTTGGATATCTAACAGGTATCTCATTTATAACAAATGCAAAATAAAGTTCTTCATCTCAACTCCTGCCTCTTCCCCATAAAAAAAATTAAAACAAAAAACTCTCTACTACTCTTGAAATCTTCCCTACTTCAGCAAATACAGAAGCACTTACAGAAGCATGTCTAAAAAATCCCTCGGAGGAGAATAGCTGAGACTAAGGGTATGAACATCTTACATTTTGTTAAATACCAAAGAGCAAATATCATTAATTAATGTCATTTTATTACTCAAATATTCCAAATGGCACCTCTAATTTAAGAGTAATAAAACAAAACAAAAAAGTGGCAATAAAAGACAATACAAATTAAGGTTCCCCAAATTTGCCATAATCTCTCTCAATCCATAATTATGATGTCTTCTTCCTCCAGGGTCATTTTCACAACTTTTATGGGCAGAAAGGAGGCAAATTTCCAACCTAGATAATTTTCAACTATTCAAGATTGCTTTGGTTGTCTACTCTTCCACCTCTTGCTCCTTTCCAAAGAGCTGATAAACTGGGGGTCTGGGGGGAGGAAAGGATCAAATCTCATGCTTATGTTTTAGATAGGACATTTTCAAATGACATACCTCATCTCGTCTTCCACCATTAAAAGAAGAGCTAAAGAGTTTGCTGCTGCCGCCGCCCCTTTGAGGAGGCATCTTATTAAAAGTCTTGCTTTTCTGCAAATTGGAGCGACGGGACTGGTTGCTAAAATTTTCATTTTTGGGACAGGAAGGTTCACGTTTACGATTGTAACGTTTGGATCCACTTGAGTTCTTTCCATCTGAAAGAAACAAAATAATTAGTTAAAAATTGATTCACATACTTGGCCGATTTTCCTCCATCTCCTAGTAACGTTATGTTTAAACAGGGGTAGATGGGATGTTCCGTATCTTCCCAGAAATCCGGATTTATGCCAGAGCATTAGTGCTTTGGACAAGATTGTACATAGTCAGATGGTTTCTCTGAAATGAAACCTAAGGAGACATCCCTCAACATGAATACAATACAGTATCAAACCACACAGACGGAAGCAGATGTGGTTCAAGCGACTGAGCTCCACATGGGAGGTCCTGGGTTCGGTTCCCAGTGCCTTCTAAAGAGATGAGCAGACACAGTGAGCACACAGTGGAAGGACAGAGAGAGCAGATAGCTACTGCAAACAACAGGGCAGGGGGGGATAAATAAAATCTTTTTTTTTTTTTTAAGATATATTTTATTTATTTATTTCCCCCAGCTTGCACTGTCTGCTCTCTGTCTTTTGTATTCCAGGACCTTCCAATGTGGGAGAGGAGCACTCAATCAATTGAGCCACTTCAGCTCCCTGGTTTGTTGTGTCTCTCACTGTCTTTCCTTCCATGTCTCTTTTTTGTTGCATCATCATGTTATATCAGCTCGCCTTTCACCAGGAGGCCCCAGGAACCAAACCCGGGACCTCCCATATGGTAGAAAGGCACCCAATCATTTGCACCACATCTGTTTCCCAATAAATAAAACCTTAAAAAAACACAAACACATAGATTCTTAGTTTATAATGTCTCTTTTACAGAGCTTAACCACCACTCCTGTAAAAGTCCAATCAAAGTGACAGGAAAAAAATAGTCATTCTCTCTTCTCATAAAGGAAAAAGTATTTAAAATCTGAGACAGGACAGCAAACATTATTCCTCTTTAAATTACCAAACTATAGAATAGAGTCTAGACTATAAGGGTTTAGCCTAGACCACAGCAGACATATCCAAGTGGCATAAAAGCAAACAAACAAAAAAAGCAAACCAATATTTACGTATGCTCTACAAACTAAACTGAAAAGCTACTAAACTGACAGAACAAAAAGAAATTTGAGTTCTACAAGGATATTAGATGAGAATGTGTTACCTTCTTTTAAAAAATGTTTCTTTCTTTCTCCAATTATAAGAACATATGTTCAATTTTGAAAATCTGAAAAAATAAAGTTGCCAGGGAAGTGGCTGTGGCTCAATCTGTTGGGCTCTGGTCTACCATATGGGAGGCCCTGGGTTCACATCCTGGGGCCTCCTTGTGAAGGTAGGCTTGCCTGCATGCCACGGAGCGCCGACTCAGCAAGATGACACAACAAAAAGGGAGACAAGTAAAACACAGAAGAGCACACAGCAAATGGACAGAGAGAGCAAACAACAAGCAAGCTGCAAGGGGGAGGATAAATTAAAAATAATAATAATAATAAATACAGATACACAGAATGGACACAGAGAGCAGATAGCAAGCAAGCTGGAAGGGGGGGGGGGATTAAAAATAAAATAAAGTTGCCAGTACCACAGAATACCAACCTAAGTGTTTTAATTTCCTTTTAACCTTTATTTTATATGCGTATCACATACTGTGTACAGGATTATAAGCAGACAAGATACACTATCTTCTGCTTATTATGCCATGCATCCATAGTCTTTGAGAACATGATTAATGGCTATAGTGTTTTAAGTAAAAATGGTTGGTTTTAAATTTAAGTGACTCTAATAACAAGCAACAAATACTTTTTCAACCTCTTACCATTTGCATTTTGTGTGAAGAACCTATTTGTGCTCCCTGCCCCATTTTTTCTACTGGGCAACTGAACTGCAAGGATTTTTTTGTCCCAAATTGAATCTAAAAACACTGGCTAGACATACTTAATGCAAGCTGAAGTTCTCCAACTCAAAAAAATTGAAGTAACACCTACCTGAAACTCATACACAACTAAATAACTTAGAGTGAAAGAGGTTTCCAAATTAGTCTTTGGCCAAAAAACACTATTTTATCTTTACCCTATTATTACAGTGGTTCTCAATGCTGCCAGTTCACTGGAATCACTCACAAAAAGGCTTTTAAGGGAGGCGGACTTGGCCCAATGGATAGGGCGTCTGCCTACCACATGGGAGGTCTGCAGTTTAAACCCCAGGCCCCCTTGACCCGTGTGGAGATGGCCCATGCGCAGTGCTGACACGCTCAAGGAGTGCCGTGCCATGCAGGGGTGTCCCGCGTGTAGGGGAGCCCCACGCACAAGGAGTGTGCCCCGTAAGGAGAGCCGCCCAGCGCAAAAGAAAGTGCAGCCTGCCCAAGAACGGCACCACAAACGGAGGGCCGACACAACAACAAGATGACGCAACAAAAAGAAACACAGATTCCCAGTGCCACTGATAAGGATAGAAGCAGTCACAGAAGAACCCACAGCAAATGGACACAGAGAGCAGACAACTGGGGGGGTGGGGAAGGGGAGAGAAATAAAAAATAAATCTTTTTTTTTAAAAAAGGCTTTTAAGGGAGTCATATGCTCAGGTTTTATCCCGTAAGATTCTGACTTAAGTATACAGAATCACTGTTCTGTATATCATTATTTGAGTAAGTTTAAAAACTGTAAATATTTAGAAGAAACTATTTCTGGACAAGTAAGATGACCAGATTATTTTATAGCCAACTAAATCCCAGGGGAACAAAGTTTCGTAGAAAAGGATATGTAAGGTTATAAACCATAGTCCAAATTTTGAAAACCACCACCTCATAGTCTGCCAACCTGGAGTGACTGAAAAAAATACATCATCTCCAAACGTGACCGAATTACAGCCTAAGAGTGTTTAATAATCATGTGCGGTGGTAACAGTGTAAACAGATAACAGATGTGCACAGAAATATGGGCAGGCTAGGTTCACTCCTACCAGTTAAGTGTTAACTCCCAGTCAGGTGCAGGGACCAGAGTTTAATCATGCTAAAACTTAAGAACTAGACTTTTACCTACAACTTTAGCTAGTAACAGTCTGTGTTAAACATGGTATCAGAGGTAACAACTGGTGTGTTTGGTTCTCACACAACTTTTGCCTTGCTCCCAACATACAGAATTAGTTTATAAGATTTCAAATAAATGGATAATTCAGGGGACAGAACCCCAGCAAACTCTTTACCACTGAAAAATAACTTGTCACATTTTCCCGCTTTGCAACCTTTAACACCATTCCACATCATCCAGGTCTTAAAAGGTCTTAAAACAAGAATACACATATTCACAGAACACAAACTCCCAAATAGCTCACATTCCAGGACTGTTTCAGATAATCCTGTTTTACTCTGTTGTTTTCATATGGAGAACACAAATGTGATAAGCAAGACAGGTACCTAATGGTTTGTAGAGATTTAAGCCAGATTCTACACTGTAAGAACTTAAGAAAGTTAAGAATTTCTTCACTTATTACCACACTGGCAAGGAAAGTTTCATAATGCTTACATAACTGCTTTCTGATGGAGAGTGAACTGCTCATTTTTAAAATAGATTACAACTGACCACACTATGGATTCATGATTTAAATTCTAAAATCAACTCCCTCCTTCCACTTACTTAAGAGTATTAAGTCAGACATCTAACGTGAGAGATTGGCTCTTATCTCTATACCCAGGCAGGCAACAGCAGCTGAAGACTGAAATCTTTAGCTGACTAAGTCAGGCCTGGGACCCAGAGATAAAATTCAGAGTAGTGTTTTTGAGATGTTTTACATACGACCTCCCAAGGCAAACATGTGAATAATGTGGGGATCAAATTTGTCCATCTTTCTCTGACAGGAGATAGCCATATGACCAATAAGATGATCTACTTTAGATCTTGGCAAACAGATGAAAAAGTCAAGTTCCTGGAAGAAATACATTCTCTGCTGAAAGTTTTAAATCTCATAGTGGTAGTTCTCAATCCTACCTGCACACCAGAATCACGTGCAGAGACTTCTGAACTATAGATGCACAGGGCCCACAGGCCCAACCCAGAACTAAAAAATCAGAAAGAATGGCTAAGGAAGGATTCCACACATGCCTATTTTTAAAAAGTATCCTCAAGAAATTCTGATGCACAGCCAGGGCTAAGAACAGCTGCCAACAACTCTTGTCAAGGCAAATTCCAAAGTGGACAAGACCATTAATTAAACGGCTCAAATCCAGAACTCAGGACCCCAGAGGCAATAAGAGACCCAAAAACTTAATACCTAGGGAAACAGATGTAGCTCAAGTGGTTGAGCACCTGCTTCCCATGTAGGTGGTCCTGGGTTTGACCCCCAGTACCTCCCAAAAAAAAAAAAAAAAAAGTAACCCGGCATCAGTTATTCCCTATTTCCCTAATGAAAAGCTCTCTACCAAGTAACAGCTGGCATATCTCAGTCTCTTTCCCCAGGATTAAATGAAGGTCCACAATTTTTTCAAAGTTAAATAATTTGGCAACATTAACATTTCTAGCTCTAGTTATGACAGGAGGCACAGCTTAGAGGTCAGAATACTAGCCAGGAAGTTTCTGCTGCTGATTCATGCTGTAATCACAAGCAAGTTGCTTATCCATCATCCACAGTTGACAAACATCTCCAAAGGGGCAACATATGGCCTTACTACAGAATCAACTGACAACAAATTGAATCCAGCTGAAATTAAATCTGAATGAAAGGAAGGCAGAGGTATCATGAGGGATGATCCATGTGCCAGAAACTGTTTTCTAAGTGGCTTTGTTCAAAGTATATTTGTAGGGAGAAAATGTAGCTCAAGTGGTTGAGTACCTGCTTCCCACAAACAAGGTCCCTGGTTCAAGCCTCAGTACCTACTAAAGACAAATTTTTTAAAAGTGTATTTGTAAACATCATCGAGGATTTGGTAAGAATTTCTTTGACAAATCACTCTAACTTCACTAAACCTTGGCTTTCTCATTTGCAAAACAGGATTAATTCTCTACACTCCCTCCTCACAGGGCCACAAATACTGAGAGAGAAAACTACTGTAAAATGCCTACCACAATAACTGGCAGATAGTTGCTAGGATCTGAAAGCCTATTATTAACTAATCCAAATAATTCCTGTCACAAACACCCACCAGACTTCCAACAAAGTAATAAAAATCAAGGACATTAGCCAAAAGATCCAAAAATTCTTATAACCTCTCTAAATGGTTTTTATTGAAGACTCCAAGTTCTCTAAATTTCCAAAGGCTTTTTTTTTTTTTAGATTTTTTATTCCCCCCCCCCCCCCCGTGTCCATTCACTGTGTGTTCTTCTGCCACTTTTTTTTTTAAGATTATTTATTTCTCCTCCTCCCCCCCAACCCAGTTGTCTGTTTTCTGTGTCTATTTGCTGCGTCTTTCTTCTTTGTCCGCTTCTGTTGTTGTCAGCGGCACGACAATGTTTCTTCTGTTGCATCATCTTGTGTCAGCTCTCTCTGTGTGTGGCACCATTCTTGGGCAGGTTGCACTTTCTTTTGCGCTGGGCGGCTCTCCTTATGGGGCACACTCCTTGCGCGTGGGGCTCCCCTACGCGAGGGACACCCCTGCGTGGCAGGGCACTCCTTGCGCGCATCAGCACTGCGCATGGGCCAGCTCCACACCCATCAAGGAGGCCCGGGGCTTGAACTGCTGACCTTCCATGTGGCAGGCAGACACCCTATCCATTAGGCCAAGTCTACTTCCCTCAAAGTCTTTTTAAAACTTCTAGGAAGCCAGTGTAACTCAAGTGGTTGAATGCCAGCATACCACATGTGAAGTCCCAGGTTCAACCCCAGGCACACCCCACCCCCTCCCAAAAACAACAACAACAAAAAAAAACCTTTCAGGTCCATTTGCAACTCAGAAGCATTCTTCAATGCAGATTACCACTAGTTAAGTAATCTGGCTTCTGGTTCTGGAATAACTACCAGGAGTGTTAGGATAGTGCCTCATACCACCAACCTCAAAATAACTACTTCATAATGCCTGACCTTCCCTTAACCTCCCTGGCAGTGCCATTACCCACTCAGGGGATGGTGCAAGAGCCTGGTTCCTGGCCAGGATCCATTGTTTGCCCATGAACTGCCTCACCTCTCTCTTGCCTCTTTACTTTCTTTGCTCTTTCTAATGGACTTTCCCCACCCTCTGGGCTATATACCTCGGATATTCACTGCTGGAAGTCCTTAAAACTGCATCTTAATGCTGCTGAAATGAAGCTGTAGAAATAAATCCAAGAAAAGGAATGTTTTGTGATTGTCTGAAGTAATCAACAAAGACACTGTGGTAAGCCCTTCTGGCCAGAAAGATTAAGATCTTCTAGCCAAATTTACCTATTTACTGAGTACAAATGAAGAGCTAAAGTAAGCTGGCCACAAGAACAAAGACTTCAAGTATATTAATCATGTAGTTAGGAAGCAAATGACCTTTTAACATATCCAGTTTAGAGACCAGAAGCCAGAAGTTTTTTTTCCTTGAGATGGGAGAGGCAAAGAAGTGTCTGTATCAATCATACATATACTTAAAATCTAAAAACTCTTGCTCTTCCTACCTTCACCAAAATAAAGCAAATTATGTTTTTTTCACCTCATCCTTCCTGTTCTTCCTTCAACTCAGCACAATGAACTCTAACAGAATCAAGCATATCAAATATTGAGTCAGCTTTTGAAATATTGCAGAAACCTCTCCATGGTAAAATGCTGAACTTGAGTCTACACCTTTGTTACTGAGACCACCTAGAAGTCACTGTATTAGAGGTGTTGAATGATATCTGCTGTAGCAGCACTGGTGTTAGCTGTAATGCTAAGGTAGCATACTCTACCCCTCAGTTTAACCTAAAAAAATTAACCAAAATCCAGTCTCCTTGTTGTCATTTAATTCCTACTTTTTGTTTCTAAATGTCTTTTTTTTCTTTTCTTTTTATTGATTTTGTAAAAATATTACATTAAAAAATATATATTCTAAATGTCTTTTAATTTGTTCCAAAATACAAGCAGTGAAGAACTATGTATTTAACTACAAACCCATCCTTTATTTTTTGCTAAAGGAATAAACACAGCAGTTGCCAGAAAGGTAGGCAATGGAAAGGGTAAACACGGTCAAGCTTTCTAACAAAAACATTAAGCTAAAACCATTACTACCAGAGGGTATACTTGTGTATTTCATAAAACCTTGTACGGTTCCTGTTCATAAAGCAACCCCGATACAATTTAAAACTTTAGAATTGTAGGTCCTCTACATGAGTTATTTCCTTTCTTTAGAACCTTTCTATTAAAGTAAACAACTGTTTTTAGTGAATTTTATATTGTCTGCTTTTTAAAAAAAAACAAATCACTTTAAGTAATCAGACTAAACCCAACAATATTTATTGTATTCAAGTCTGTTTGAAATGTTTGACATATTTCCTTCGTCGAACTACAGAACTGTGTGTCATCCTGTTGGGTAATTAGTTCCACATTAGCCAACATATTCAAAATCAAGGACATATGAGTAAATACCTTAAATACCTCAGTTTTTGTTTGCTTTATTTTGTTTGGGTTGTCACAATCTTTCACCTATTGCCTCACTAAGGAATAAACTTAAGGCATTTATTGCAGCTGACTCATGAATGTACATTAGCGGTTTAAACAGAAGCCCCAGACAGAAGCGGACAAAAGAAGAACACGCAGCAAATAGAGAAAACAGACAACTACGGGGGGTGGGGGGGGGGAATAAATAGAAGCCCCAGGAAAATTAGTTAAGAATTCAAATAAATGGAGAACCAATATCCTCAACTTTACATCTGGGAATACAATGCAAGTCAACTTATTCATCAATACATTGGAAAATACTTAGGCTACTCTAAGCCAATTATATACTATCCAAGAGCACTGGCTGCCCTCTAACAGAAAGATCTGTGTAAAGCCATACATGTGCAAAACCCCAAAACTGATCTACACACTACTTCCTAATATGGTCAGCGTCCACAGTAACCCCTGCTTATTTAAAGCATTCTTTTATTATCAAGAGAATGGAACTGGGACCTGAGTTCCATAAGCAATTCCGAAAGTCCTTGGCACACCACGTAAATAAGTTTGCTATACCCAGGAGGTAAACTCTAAACTCAAGCTGTACAGTTTTCTATTCTTAAAATATTTTAAGCAGTTGGGCCTCTGCATTTATTGATTCCCAATACTGCCCTCTCTGCCACACACCCCCACTTCCACGAAAACATCTTCCTATTATAATACATAAAAAAAGACAGTAGAAGTAAGTTGATGGTCTTTGAAGATGCAGAAGGGTCTTCTCTGGACTCCGCCAACTCCTAAACTCATGACCTCTCAGCCTGTTCCTTCATCTTTAAATAGGAACAATCCCACCTTGCTGGACTGGTTAGTAACTGGAATAGTTATAATCAAGGTAGAAGCTTAGCCCAGTACCTGACGTAAGCCCTCAGTAAATGCTAGCTATTATCGTTACTGTGGTAATTTAACATCCTGAAGGATGACTATTGAAATGACTAAATCTTCCTTGTTAAAGAATGCTACCAGAGCCTAACACACAAATAACCACGATGCATGTTTGGTGCATAACAGGTGTCAGGGACTATTCTAAGCCCTTTTTTAAAAATCTTATGTTAATTCATTTAACTATATTATCTCCACTTATGAAGGTAATTAAACTCCAGGGACTCACTCAAGGTCTGGCAAACTGTAAGAACTAGAGAGACCGAATCCGGAGGGTGTCACTACAACAAACTGAGCAAAGTCGTTCAGGGATGAGTCCTCTTCAACAGACAGACCGACCTGGGACCAGGTTATTACACAGGGGTTTTGAGTTTGGAAGAGTCCTTGGGCCCCACCCTCCCCTGTTTAAACATGACCACTATCCAGTGCTAATTCAACAGTAAACACTAGGAAGACACACTAATTATATGCGTGGACTGTGTCAGACAAATCAGGCCTTAACTCCTGCTACTACTGGGTAACTTTACTCTTTCTGAACCTGCTTCTTCATCTGCAAAATGAGGATAGCAGCAGGACCTACTTCACCGAGCTGTACTGAGTATTAATACAAGGATTCTCGTAGAACACGCAGTACAGCGCCCACTCAGAGTTAACTGTAAATAATGGAAGCCATGGAGGAAAGAGGAGAGAGGCAGGAACCGCAGTAGGAAGCGGACCCAGTAGACAAGAAAGCGAGGTCCCTTTCCCAGCCTAAGTGGCAGTCGCCCCGGCCCGCTGCCCCCTGCCGTGGGGGTCGCCCTTACCGCTCTTAGGTTTAGACTCGCCAGCTGGCCCCGCCGAGGCGGAGCGGGGCGGCTGTTGCCCTTTGCTGCTGCCCGAAGAGGCGGAAGAGCTGCTGGAGCCGCTGTTCTTGTCCATGTCGGAGGCGGTGGCGGCGGCGCTGGGGGAGCTCTGCGGCATCAACGGGGGCCTTGGCGGCGACGGCGGCGGTCGGAGCGGAACGGGCGCGGCGGGGACCCAGGCTCATGGCTTTCAGGGCCGGCGGGGGTCGGCGGCGGCAGCGGTTCTCGGCCTTCATGGCGACATTTTTCCCTGTTTCCTTCCTCGGCTTCTCAAACGGGGAGGAGAAGCGGCGGGAGGGGCTATCGAGCCCGGCGGCGGCGGTGACGGAGACGGAGGAGAAGGCCGGGGCTCGGGGGTCCGGGCCGGGCCTGGCGGGGCGGAGGCTGCGGGGGAAGGGGAGGAGAGGGAAGGTTCGCGAGCCCCGCCGGCCGGCCGGACACGCTCTCCCGCCGCGGGGCAGGAGAGAGGGTTGGTTGTCTTGGTGTCGGGGACGGGTGCCTCCGACACAACGACCGACACTCGCCTCAAGGCCGAGGCCGAGCTGCTCCGGGAATGGCGACGAGTCGCCAAACAGCATCTCGAAGAACCCGGATGAACTATATATATAGTGGACTGTGGCGCGTGAAGGACTCTGGGATCTGTAGTTTTAGGTCTACGTCCGGAACCAATCACCTTTCACCCCCCCCTCCAAAGCTTGGGCGGGCGCAGGGGATGATGGGAGTTATACTTCCCTCCAGGTCCAGATTTCAGTATCAGTACACTAATTTTATATATATAAAATAATATATACCGCTAATAACTATACAGTCAAACATTGGAATACCTACGAACTTCCTTTACTGACTCGGTGTTTTATTAGTGGTTCTTTTTACATTGCTTTATTTATGGCTCATCTATGTCTTAGTAGTAATAATATCTACATTAATAATAATACCTTGCATTTAAATATAATTTTACAGCACTTCCTCATAAAATATGTTGTTCATTGTTAATTCATATATTAACGAAAATCATTGATAAATTCACTTCTTAAATCCATATTTCATTGCATTTTAAATTATTCATAATATATTTCAATAAATTACTTAATAAATAAGTAATTATACAAGAGTAGCCAGAAATAGCAGCTATGTACAGAAGGGGAAATAGAGAGACTGAGGGATGAACAAGTTTTTTGTTTTCTGTAGTAGTGTTGAAATAATGAAAATGCATTTCTAATGATTGAAGTTATCAATGCACAACTATATGATTATACCAAATACCATGGATTGTACACTTTGCATGAATTGTATGATTTATTAATATTATCAATAAAACCGACCTGGGGAAAAATAACAATTGACTCCTTAATAGCAAGCACTGTTTTATACTGTGTTGTTCAAATGGGTTATTACATTTAATACACACAATAGCTTAATTTTAAATATGAAAAAATGAGCTCAAAGGGCTTAGATAATTTACCCAAGGTCAACTACTTGGGAGATAAACAGTTCCCCATGTTACAGATACGAACACTGAGATTTAGAAAATTAAATACATACTTTGGAAATCACATCACATACACATAAACTTTGGAGAATTATAAATAGTTCCTTTCAACCAAGATAGTTTGAGATTCTACAGGATCACATACACATACTGTTAAAGGAATGAACAAATAGTACTTCTCCATCAGACTAACCTTTTTCAATTAGAAACAGGCAAATCACCAATAATACTTATCAATTAGACTAACCTTCCTCAATTAGAAACAGGTAAAGCTCCAGGCATTTGCGGGCATAGAAATGGCCAAAAATACATGAAGATTGAAGCCTTTAATACTTTCCTGAGTTCGATAGCAATTAAGAGATTACAACATAAAAAAGTAAAAGGGGTTAGAATAAAGTTAACTATGAAATGCTGTGAGACTCTAGCCAGAGCAGAGGCTCCGCCAGAGAGAAGTACAAAGAGTTGGGAAGGGAACAAGAGGGTTGCCCAGAGGTGATGTCTCCTGAGCTGAGCATAAAAATATGAGTGAAATTTCACCAAATACTCATTTAAGAATGAATGAATGAATGAATGAACAACAAAATCCTAGAACGCCTCTAAAAATTGGGCTCTTAGTTGCCAGGTTGCTATGACAAATACCACACAATGGCTTGGCTTAAAGATGAGAATTTATTATCTCATGGTTTCAGAGGCTAGAAGGCTTGCTCCTTCCTGGAGTTGGAAGCATTCCAGTGCTGCCTTGTGGTCATCCTTGGGGTTCCTTGGCTTGAATCTCTACCTCGTGTCATAAGGCTTCATCAGTTTTGGGGGTAATGGGGGAAGCTTGAGCCTCTGTGGCTTACAGCACCAACTACATCCTCAGCTCCTAATACACAACTAGCAAAGGTTAAAGGGCAAGAAAGCCCTAAACTAATAAGAGAAACTGCACCCAAAATACTTCTAGTAAGCCAGATGCCAAGGCATGAACAAAAAATTACAATTCACACCAAGAAACAGGAAGATGTGGTGAGTTGGCCCACGCAGAGTGCTGCCCCGGGCAGGAGTGCTGCCCTCATGGAGTGCTGGTCCACACACAGAGCTGGTGTAGCAAGATGATGCAACAAAAAGAGACACAGAGGAGAGACAATAAGAGGCACGACAGACCAAGGAGCTGAGGTGGTGCAAGAGAAGGATCGCCTCTCTCCCACTCCAAATATCCCAGGATCGGTTCCCAGAGCCACCTAATGAGAATACAAGCAGACATAGAAGAACACACAGTGTATGAACACAGAGACCAGACAATGGAGGGAGTAGGGAGAAATAAATAAAATAAATCTTTTAAAAAATAACATGACATTGGATGGCGCACAACAAAGAATATGAAAGCATACATTAAAAAAATAGCAGATCTTATGAGAATGAAAGGCACAATAAATGAAATTAAAAATACACTGGAGGAAGCAGATTTGGCCCAACGGATAGGGTGTCTGCCTACCACATGGGAGATCCAAGATTCAAACCCAGGGCCTCCTGACCTGTGTGATGAGCTGGCCCATGTACAGTGCTGATGTGCGCAAGGAGTGCCGTGTCACACAGGGGTGTCCCCCATGTAGGGGAGCGTTATGCGCAAGGAGTGTACCCTGTAAGGAAAGCCGCCCAGCGTGAAAAAAGTGCCCCCTGCCCAGGAGTGGCACTGCATACACACAGAGCTGACACAGCAAGATGATGCAACAAAAAGAGACACGGATTCCAGGTGCCACTGACAAGAATACAGGCGGACACAGAAGAACATGCAGCAAATGGACACAGAGAGCAGACAACTGGGAGGGTGGGACAGGGAAGGGGAGAGACAGAGAAGGGAAGAGAATTAAATAAAAAATAAGTCTTAAAAAAATACACTGGAATCATATAATAGCAGATTTGAGGAGGAAGGAGAAAGGATTGGTGAGCTTGAAGAAATGGCCTCTGAAAGACAACATACAAAAAAACATATGAAGAAAAGAATGGAAAAAATTGAACAAGTTCTCAGGGAACTAAATGACAGCAAGAAACATGCAAACATACATGTCATGGGTGTCCCAGATGGAGAAAAGAAAGGGAAAGGGGCAGAAGGAATATTTAAAGAAATAACGGTAGAAAATTTCCTAACCCCATGAAGGACATAGATTTCCATGTCCAAGAAGCACAAAGTACTCCCATCTGAATAAATCAGAATGTCAAATACCAACGTCAAAGAGAATTCTGAGAGCAACAAGAGAAAAGCAATGCATAACATATAAGGGATACCCAATAAGATCAAGTGCCAATTTATAATCAGAAACCATGGAGGCAAGAAGACAGTGGTATAATATATTTAAGATACTGCAAGAGAAAAACTTCTAGCTAAGAATCTTATATCCAGCAAGATGGGCTTTCAAAAATGAGGGCAAGTTTAGAATATTCACAGATAAACAGAAACTGACAAGAGTTTGTAACCAAGAGACTGGCATTGCAGGAAATACTAAAGGATGTGACACAGTCTGAAAAGAAAAGACAGGAGAGAAAGGCTGGGAAAAGAGTCTAGAAATGAAGATTATATCAGTAAAAGTAACTAAAAGTCACAAAAAGTGGTGAAAATAAAATATGACAGATAAAACCCAAAGATCAAAATGGGTGAAATAAGAACTGCCTTTATAGTAATAACATTAAATGTTGATGGATTAAACTCCCCAATCAAAAGACACAGACTGGCAGAATGGATTAGGAAATATGAGCCACCTATATGCTGTCTGTAAGGCACTCACTTTAGACCCAAGGATACCAATAGATTGAAAGTAAAAGGCTGGAAAAAGATATTCCACATACGCAGTAACCAAAAAAAAAAAAAAAAAGCCAGAGTAGCTATGCTTGTATCAGATGAAACAGACTTTTAAAAGATACTACTAATGCACAATCAGAGGAGGAAGTAAGGGAAAAAATTCAATTTACAATAGCAACTAAAAGAATAAAATATTTAGGAGTAAATTTAACCACCGAGTTAAAGCACTTGTATTCAAAAAACTATAATGCATTGTTAAAAGAAATTTTTTAAGAAACCTAAATAATTGGAAGAACATTCCATGCTTATGGATTGGAAGGCTAAATATCATTACGATGCCAATTCTACCCAAATTGATATGCAGATTCATGCAGTCCTGATAAAAATTCCACCAGCATTAAAAAAAAAATAAATGGAAAACATGGTTATCAAATTTATTTGGAAGGGTAAGGGGTCCTAAATAGCCAGAACATCTTGAAAAGCAAAGTTGGAGGTCTCTCACTTCTGGGCTTTATATCATATTACCTAGTTACAGTGGTAAAAAACAGCATGGTAATGGCATAGAGACAGACACATAGACCAATAGAACTGCACTGATGGTTCAGAAACAGACCCTCACATTTATGGTCAAATGATTTTTGACAAGCCTGTCAATTCCACCCAACTTGGGCAGAACAGTCCATTCAACAAACAGGGCTGAGAGAACTGGAAATCCATAGCTAAAAGAAAGAAAGAGGACATTTATCTCACACTTTACACAAAAATTAACTCAAAATGGATCAAAAACCTAAATATAATAGCAAGAATCATAAAATCTTTAGAAGAAAATGTAGGAAAACATCTTCAAGACATGGTGGTAGGTGGTGGATTCTTAAAGAAGATAAGAGGAGAACTGAGACGGTCCACTGATGTTTAATGTATGTAGAAATTTTAATTAACTTTACTGTGTAAGTGTGGAAATGTATAGAGTTGAGTGAGTAAGAGCTGGTTTATTAATGAGAATGTGGCTGGGAAGGGTAGTCTAGGGATATAAATGTCAGTTGAAAGGAAGCTAGAGAATAATCTAGGGACTAAATAACAGTAAACAGAGGTGGATGAGAATTGTGGTTGATGGTACAGATACAAGGGTGTCCTCCTTTTTTTTGTTCCCCTCCCTCCCCTCCTCTTCCCCCCACCCTGGTGTTTTTTGCTGTCTGTGTCTGTAGCAGTTTGATGTAGTTATGAATTCCAAAAATAGATATTGGATTATGTTTGTAAATTGGTCTGTACCTCGGCATGATAAAATTATGGTTAGGGCTTTGATTGGGCCACATCAGTAGGATGTTGAGTTTTGACCCCTTGGTGGATGGGGACTCACAGAAAAAGGGCATGGCAAAGGACAGAGTTGGAGGGTTTTTGATGTTGGTGTTTGATGCTGAAGCCTTATGCTGGAGCCCCGGGAAGTAAGCTGACAGAGGAAACAGAAGCAAGCCCCAGGAAGAGAGGAACCCTGAGCCCAGGAAGAAGCAAGTCCTGGGAAGAGAGGAACCCTGAACTCAGAGAGAAGCAAGACCCTGGAAGAGAGGAACCCAGGAAGCCTGAACCCTTGCAGATGTTGGCAGCCATCTTGCGCCAACTCTTGAAAATAGACTTTGGTGAGGGAAGTAACTTATGCTTATGGCCTGATATCTGTAAGCTCCTACTGCAAATAAATACCCTTAATGAAAACCAACCAATTTCTGGTATTTTGCATCAGCACCCCTTTAGCCAACTAATACACTGTCCATTCACTGTGTTATCTTCTATAACAATTTTTCTTTTGGTCTTCTCGTTTTTCTCCTCTAGGATTCATTGGGATTTGATATGGGAACCTCTGATGTGGAGAGAGGTTCCCTGTCACTTGCACCACCTCATTTCCTGGTTTCAGTTGTGCCTTGCCCTGACTCTCCCCTTTATCTCTCTTTTGTTGTGTCATCACCTTGCTGCATGACTCACTTGCGCAGGCACTGGCCTGCTGCATGGGCTCTTGGCTTTCTACGCTTTTTTTTGCCAGGAGCCCCAGGGATCAAACCCAGGTCCTCCCATATGATAGGCAGAAACTTAATCACTCGAGCCCCATCTGCTTCCCAAGAGCATCCTTTGTGATCTAGAGTAGATGTACATCACTACTGCAGGGTGGTGGGAATGTGGAGAACCATAGGAAAAATACAACTGGAGTGATCTATGGACTGTGGTTAACAGCAATACTGTAATATTCATGCATCTATGCCAAAGATGTACTGTATCGATAATGGGGGAGTATGGAAAAAGTGTGCCAAATGTATGCTGTGGACCATGGTTAGTGGTAATAGTCTGATGATATTATCTCATCATCTGTAACAAATGTTCTACCATGGTGTGGTGTGTTGATAGAGGGGTGTTGTATGGGAATTCTGCACATATACATGATAGTTTTGTTAAGTTCACAACTTTTGTGATAAAACATATTTTTTAAAAATAATAAGAGTGGGTTGGGGGAAAATATACCAAATATAAGATACAGTTAGTAGTAAGATTTTGACAATATTCTTTCATAATTTGTAACAAATGTCTGACAACAAAGCAAGATGTTGGTGGGTTGATGTATGGGACCCCTGTGTGATGTTATGCATGCTTGCTTTGTAAGTTCACAACTTTTACTATGCACTTATTGTTTATGTATGTTCGCATATAAATGATATAAACACACACACACAAGACAATTGTCCTTGGATGTGACTCTTGATTTTGGTCCATTTGTCCATGTGTCTGTCCTTGTTCTGGGACCACACTCCTTTGATTACTGTAGCTTTGTAATAAGTTTTGTAGCTGGAAAGAGTGAGTCCTCCAACTTTGTTCTTCTTTTTCAAGATTTTTTTTTTCTATTCAGGGCCCCTTCCCCTCTTGCCTTGATGATTGGCTGATTGGGTTTTCCATTTTCCATGAAGAAGATTGTTGGAATTTTTATTTAGATTTAATTGAGTATATAAATTTCTTTGGGTAGTATTGACATCTTAGCAATATTAACTTTTCCGAACTTTGAACATGGGATGTCTTTCTGTTTATTTAGGGCTTCTTTAAAATCTTTCAGCAATTTTTTGTAGTTTTAAGTGCACAAGCCCTTTACATCCTTGGTTAAATTCATTCCTAGATGATTCCTCCAGTAGGTATCGTAAATGGAATTGTTTTCTTGATTTCTTTAGATTGTTCCTTGCTGGTATTCAGAAGTCCCACTGATTTTTGTGCATTGGTCTCATACCCCACCACTTTGCTGAATTTGTTAGCTCGAGTATTTTTCTTGTAGATTCTTTGGGGTTTTCTATATATAGGATCATGCCATCTGTGAACAGGAATAGTTTTACACTGTGATGCTCAGGCCTTGACCGTGTACTTCGAGTGATAACAATCCCTCGTTCCTTTCTTGGTCTTCTGGTTTGCTTTTCTTGGTCTGCAGATCCAGGCGCTTATACTTCCTGCCCTTGGAGAACTTCCTTGGGTTATTTTTCTGAATCTGGTTAATGACCGTAAGAACTTGGGCAATGGATTTGCAGACAACCTGGATCTTGGAGACCTTGGCCACCTCGCTGCCTGTCACTCTGGCAACTTTCAGCTGGGACAGCTCCACCTTCAGGTCATCTGTTTCAGCAGCTCTTCCTTTTGCTGAGAAGGTCCTTGATTTTAGCCATTGCTCCAAAAGCCACCGCCACCTGCACTGAGAGAAAGAATCTTGGCTCCTTTTGAATCATCGCATATATACCAAACATTAATAAATATATAAATCATTCAATCAATGTCTTGAAATTAACATTTTAAACTGGAATAAAAGAAATTAAATAGTAATACCAATATTTTAAAATTTTCCTTATAATGCCCTTACCAGTCCTTCTCCCACTTCATCTTTTACAAGGTTTTTATCCTATAAAGCATATTGGAGTGAAAGAAGAGCTACATGACTGATGGTATGGAAATTCAATTTGATCCCTAGAAAGAGCCATCCAAAGTCCTGAGGTCCAATCTTATTATGACTATATTTGGAAAATATGCTAAGATTCTTGATGAAACATTTCCTTCAGCAAAGATGTGAAAAATCTGAGATGAAGCATTCCTTTCTTCTGTCACTCTTAAAAATGAGAGAGTGGAGGTTGCTCATGTGACTAGGCACCTCCCTCCCACACGGGAAGCCACGGGTTTGTTCCCAGTGCCTGGTAAAAAGAAGATAAGGAGACACAGAGAGGACACAACAAACAACACAGAGAGCGCAAACAACAAGGTGTGGGGGGACAGAAATAAATAAATCTTGAAAGAAATAAAATAAGAAGCACTGGGGAATGGGAGTGGATGTAGCTCAGCGGTTGAGCCCCTGCTTCCCATGCACAAGGTCCTGAGTTCAATCACCAGTACCTCCTAAAAAAATTAAAAAAAAATAAAAGCCTGCCAATAATTGCACTCCTTTAAAAAATAAAAATAATAAAAGACAGGGAGGAGAAGCGATGTGGCACAACCAGTTGGGCACCCACCTACCACACGGGAGGTCCCAGTTTCTGAGTTTGGTTTACAGTGCTTCCTGAAAAAAGACAGCAGATGCCACAGCAATGAACTAGAGCTAGACGCCATCCTGGCCACAGTGGAGCATATGCCACAAGCCAGGAGATGCCACAGCCCACAGGGAGTAGATGTGGCTCAGGCCATTGGGCACTCGCCTCTCATGCAAGAGGTCCCAGGTTTGGTTCCCCATGCCTCCTGGAGACAGTGAGCAAACAAGGAGCAGGCAGAGGAGAGAACCATCTGGGGGAGGGGGACAATAAATAAAGAAAAATAAAGTAAATAAATAAATCTAAAATAAAGGGAGAAAGAGAGAAATCCCAGAGCAATATTTCCCAAAGCAGAATGGTAGGCATCCATCTGTCAGGCTATATTAAACCAGAAAGAGATTTTACAGTCTCAAGATAGTTTCTTAGTTTACGGGGAATTTACATTTAAAACAGGAATCAGAGTAGGAACATACAGAAATCCAAACAAAACTCACCATTTCCCTCCTCTCTTTTGCAAAAGCTGGTCTCTATTACTTTTCCATAAACAGAGCTAGCGAAAGGCTGGGGTCGAAGTAAAACCCCCATGCTATGACTATTGGGGCTAGAAATGAAGCTTCATAATAGTGTGACTAGTTCAGATTTGCTAAATGGATACCAAAGCTTCCATTCCCATTTATAAACTTTCCCAAGTTTATTTTTCAGATTATTATAGCATATGTTTTTTCCAGAATGGTCTTTATATCCCGTGCATAAGAATCACCAAAGAAGCTTGTTAAAGATTCCCGGGACCCATTCACTGACTGAAAATCTCTGGTATTTGGGGCCCATGAATCTGCATTTTAAAGATCAGACCTGCTGGTTCTCATGCACACCAAAGGTTGTGAGAAATAAACATATGATCTTGGCTTTTTAACCACACTGGGCCTCAGTTTCCCCCTTCTACAAGAGAAAACATTTACTTCATAGTGTGCGAGGCAGGATTCTGAGACATGGGTTTTGAGAGTTCCCTGAGTGGAATGGGGGGAGGTGTCTCATTTTGGGAAGAGAGAATGGATTTCGGGTACCCAAGGACTAAACAGCCTCCTCGTCCCACAAAGCTTGGTTCCTTTTTTAATTCAATACTTCCTCGGCGAATATTGTCTCCGGCCGGCTGCCGTCGGCCCTCGTGTGCTTCAACACTACGTCACTCTCATACCGCTGTCAATCCGACTGCCAAGATGGCGGCCCCCAGGAGCTGGGCTTTATGGATCTTCTACGGCCGCGGGTGGTCGCGGGCGACACGGACCTGCAGGCTTACGGGATTTCGTAGCTCCCGGACCGGGTTCTTTTTCGATGCGCGACTCTTGTCCCAAGAGAAACGTGCAACGGAAACGCACTTCGGGTTTGAAAAGGTGTCGGAGGAGGAGAAGGGGGGCAAAGGTGAAAAGGGCGCGATTGCGGATGGTGGTGGGAGTGGGATCTAATTGTCCGCTCTCTAGGTTCTTTTGCACAACCGAGAGTTGATTTAAAGTCGTTAGTTCCTGTGTACTCTTGACCTCGCAGAGCTAGACACCCCCTCTTTTTAAGCAGAGTATCGCTAAATTCCATCAGTTGACTGCTTGTGATGTTCCAGACAGAATTGTTTCCAGTTCTCATTTCAACTTTCCTATGGTGGGTATTACTATCGCCATTGTTACGTGTGAGAAAATTGAGGCTTAAAGGTTATGCAAGAACTTCCTCAAATTAAGATGCCTAGTAAGTCGCAGAACCAGTATTCCAACCCAGTTTGGTCTGACTCCAGAGCCTTGGATCTTCACCTCTTAGTGAAGGGGGAAGCAATTTTTTATAGAAAGGAAGCAAGGAAACTATTTTCTCTGTGCCAAGTTGCCAAAATTTTCCAAATAGGAATAATAGTAATCCTTTGTTAGAACAGTTCTTGTGAGGATTATAATGATTACTTAATACATTAAAATACTTTGAACAACAGTACCTGGCACTTAGTAGTTGCTAAACAAGTGTTAGATATTGTTGAGCAATTTCTTTGTGTCCAGCATTGTGCCACAGGAGGAAAAGGAAAAGATCTCTTTTTAAACTAATTGTACCATTCAAAATGAAGACGGTATTAAGCCCATTTTACAGATCAGATATAGTGAGGCTCTGGGAGGTCCAATCACCTGACCTAAAACCACCTGGAGGATAAGAGAAAGCGCTTCAATGGGCTTTTTACCCTTTTATAGACTACATTTTATTGCCTCCTGCCATAACCTAATAGAATACATAGCTCTGTTTTAACTCTTTGAACATTAAATTCAAATGATCACTGGAGTGTGAATCCCCAGAAAGCTAGGACAGTGGCTTATTAATTTCTGTATCCTCAGGGCTTGTGATGAAGGGCCTGACAGAGAGTTGGAATTCCATAACTGCTTGTGAGTGAAATAAGGGGAGCCGAGTACAATAGCAAACATCTCTTGAGGACCTGGAACCGTGTTAAATACTTTACATTAATTATTTTATTTTATTTTTAAAGATTTATTTATTTTTCTCCCCTTCCCTGCCTCCCCATTGTCTGCTCTGTTGTGTCATTTGCTTTGTATTCTTTTGTGTCTGCTTGCATTCTCGGCAGCACTGGGAATCTGTCTATTTTTTTGTTGTGTCATCTTGCTACATCAGTTCTCCATGTGTGTGGCACCACTCGTGGGCAGGCTGCGCTTTTTTCGCGTGGGGTGGCTCTCCTTGCGGGGCATACTCCTTGCACGTGGGGCTCCCCTACATGGGGGACACCCCTGCTTGGCATGGCACTCCTAGCATGTGACAGCACAGCACGTGGGCCAGCTCACCACACGGGCCAGGAGGCCCTGAGTTTGAACTCTGGACCTCCTATATGGTAGGCAGACGCTCTTTCAGTCGATCCACATTTGCTTCCCAATTCTTTTATTTTTTTAAAGATTTATTTTATTTATTTATTTCTCCCCACCTGCTCATTGTTTACGCTTCCTGTGTCTGTCTTCCTTGTTTCTTTAGGAGGCACCAGGAGCCAAACCCAGGACCTCCAGTGTGGGAGGGAGGTGCCTAATTGCTTGAGCCACCTTTGCTCCCTGTTTTGTCTCTCATTATGTTTTCCTCCCCGGGTCTCTTGTTGTGTCATCTTGTTGTGTCAGTTTGCTCTGTTGTTTAGGAGGTACCAGAAGCCAAACCAGGGGCCTCCTGTGTGGTAGGCGGGAGCTCAGTCACTTGAGCCACATCTGCTTCCCTACATTAACTCTTACAAATACAGCCCTATGAGTTAGGAACTACTAGCCCTGTTTTACAAATGAGTAAACTGTGAAACAGAGATATTAAGTCACTTGCCCAAGATTCTGCTAATAAGTGGCAGAGTTGGGATTTAAACCCAGGTGGGTTGCTTTCAATGCCCATTCTCTTACCCACTATTTAATAACAATAGTAGTAGCCTAACTTCCGTATTGTGCTTTACAGTATACAACATTTCACACAATGGCAAGCGGAAAGGAGTTACTAATGGAGCTAAATATGACTTCCAGATTTTAAAGATTTATTTATTTTATTTCCCCCCTTCCCCTCCTCCCACCCTGCTGTTTTCGTTCTCTGTGTGGTCTTCTCTTCTCACTTTCCTTCCTTTAGGATTCACTGGGATTCGGTCCTGGAAACCCCTGATGTGGAGAGAGGTTCCCTGTCAGTTCTGCCATCTCAGTTCCTGATTTCTCCTGCTCTTCACCTTGACTTTCCCCTTGTCTCTTTTTTGATGCGTCATCTTGATGCGTGACTCACTTGTGCAGGCACTGGCTCACCATGTGGCCACTCATGAGGGCACTGGCTCACCATGTGGAGCACTCGTGCAGGCACTCACTCACCACACAGGCATGCTTTCTCTTCTTCTTTTTCACCAGGAGGCCCCAGGGATTGAACCCTGTTCCTCCCACATGGTAAGTGGAAGCTCTACCACTTGAGCCACATCCACTTCCCACAGTGATCTTAATCAATGGGAAAAATTACATTTGTTCTGTGACCTTAACCTTTTTTTAAAAAAAAGACTTATTTTTTATTTATTTTTCTCCCCTCCCCTCCTCCCCCCGTTGTCTGCTCCGTGTCCATTCACTGTGTGTTCGTCTGCATTTACTTGTATTATCAGGCAGCACTGGGAAACTGCATCTCTTTTTTGTTGCAGCATCAGCAATCCGTGTGTGTGGCACGCGGGTGGGCTGCACTTTTTTCACGCCAGGCAGCTTTCCTTGCGGGGCGCACTCCTTGTGCTTGGGGCTCCCTCACGCAGGGGTGCCCCTGAGTGGCACAGCACTCCTTGCGTGCAGCAACACTGTGCATGGGCCAGCTCACCACAAGGGTCAGGAGGCCCTGGGTATAGAACCTTGGACCCTCCTGTGGCAGGCGGACTCTCTATCAGTTGAGCCACGTCCACTTACCTGACCTTAACATTTTTTATCACACATTAACAACTCTTAATTTCAGTTATAAATATATGGAAAATGAGAAAAAAAAGTAAAGTGAATATTCATTTAGTACACAGTAATTTATAACATTAGAAATATAGAGAATGAAAGTGTTTTATTTCTTTGTAAAAAGTTACCAAGAATAGTTTGAACAGTGCTTGCCTTCTTGTCATTTAGCTTATAATTTGGAGTAAGCATCTTTTCTATGCTTTTGCAAATTGTTCTACTCCTTTCTAAGTTTCAGTCAACTTCCAACATTTTATCCTTTGAGTTTCAGTGTCATAAAATATCACCAAAAGTTCCTTTAATATGAAATTTTTTTGCTGGTATCTCTTCCTCTGGGACATCTTCATCTGTTTCATCACATCCACATTCCCCATTATGTCAATAAGCTCATTTTCACTAAATTCTTCTGGCTGCACATCTAGAGTCTTCTGAATGGTGCAATGTCAGTTCCCTTTGCTACTTATTCTGTAACACCACTGACTTTCAGTTCTAATTTCACTTGCAGCATTATCACTTTCCTTTTTTGCTTTACTTTCATCTTTGTTTGCAAATTCCCTCTTTCAATTATCCATTTTTGTAAAATGTCCCATATGGGGAGTGGAGGTAGCTTAATTGGTTGAGTTCCTGCTTCCCATGGCAAGGTCCCAGGTTTGTTCCCCTGTACCTCCTTTAAAAAATTAAAATAAAAGAAAAAAAAAAATGACATGTAGGTTTATCACCAGGAGATGAGAAAGCAACATAACTACGTGCTTTGCTCTCTGTGTATGAACTGAATAACTGATGGACAGTGACTATATTAGTCAGCCAAAGGGGTGCTGATGCAAAATACCAGAAATTGGTTGGTTTTTTTAAAGGGTATTTATTGGGAGTAGGAACTTACAGATACCAGGCCATAAAGCGTAAGTTACTTCTCTCACCAAAGTCTGTTTCCACATGTTGGAGCAAGATGGCTGGCAATGTCTGCCAGGGTTTGTCTCTTCTCAGGTCTTGCTTCTCTCTGGGCTCAGCTCCTCTGTTTTCTCCACAAGGTCAGCTATAGACTGTGAGGCTCTCTAGCTTTTCCTCTCTCCACAAGGTCAGCTGTAGACTATCAGGTGAACGGCTCTGTCTCTCTCCCTGGGGTTTCTGCCATGTCTAAGGAGCCGTCCCTATTTCTCTGTGTTCTTCTCCTGGCTCAGGTCCTCTCTTCCTGGAGCTTGTTTCTCTTTTCTCTGTATGCTTGCTTCCCAGGACTCCAGCATCAAATTCCAAATCAAAACTCCTATATCAAAATGCCCTCAACTCTGTCCTTTGCCATGTTTTTTATCTGTGAATCCCCATCCACCAAGGGGTGGGAACTCAACGCCCTAATGACGTGGCCCAATCAAAGCCCCAATCATAACTCAGTCATGCCCAGGTACAGACCACGTTACAAATATAATCCAATATCTATTTTTGGAATTCATAAGCATATCAAACTGCTACAGTGACTAATCACAGACTTTGAAAGAAGTGACGTGATTGGTCCCTGATCATGATACCCCATCTGTTATTTACATAATAAATTGTTCCCTGAAGAGCTAGCAGCAAAGTTTGTACTTGTTGCAGTTACTCATAGTCAAATCAGTATACCCTGGTAAGTGAAATTTGATCATATTGTTGGGGGTTATTTAATTAGATGATGGTAACTTAAATTTGTACACCTAAGAACTCTGTAAAGCGAGCACTGCCTGTACTCAGTTAATTGAGACATAATGTCCTGCAGATACCCAAAAGAATTCAAAAGAAAAGAGCAAGCTTGGAGACCACAGGGTTGAGATTAGGGCTTCAGGATTCAGGATTCTGTAGTTTGCTGACTCAGCATAGGACAGTAATGTTTTGGATCCATACAGTGCATTTCACTTGAGAAACTTGCAGCATCTCCCCTTCTTTACCTAATTCAGCTTTATTTCAGTGACGTAGGAGGCTGGCACTGAAATTCTCATCTTGTGGGCAGAGAAACCAAAGTGCAAATCCATTCAATGTAGCCTATGCTTTATCAGTAAACTATTTCTTTTTTTTAAGATTTATTTATTTTATTTATTTCTCTCCTCTTCCCCCCTGCCCGGTTGTGTCCACTTCTGTTGTTGTCAGCGGCACGGGAATCTGTGTTTCTTTTTGTTGCGTCATCTTGTGTCAGCTCTCTGGGTGTGCAGCACCATTCCTGGGCAGGCTATACTTCCTTTCGTGCTGGGTGGCTGTCCTTATGGGTGCACTCCTTGAGCGTGGGGCTCCCCCACGCAGGGACACCCCTGCTTGGCAGGGCACTCCTTGCGTGCATCAGTGCTGCGCGTGGGCCAGCTCCACACGGGTCCAGGAGGCCTGGGAATTGAACTGCAGACCTCCTGTGTGGTAGACGGACACCCTAACCACTGGGCCAAGTCCGTTTCCCTCAGGAAACTATGCTGAGTGTCTTGGATAGCAGATTCCTTCTGCTTGCAGTTGTCTCAGATTCTACATTCCTTCTTGACCCCATGGAGAATATCCATGAGGACCCTCCATGGTATGACATGGCCTGGATTGACATCTAGCCATCAGTTTGCCCAGCAAATTGTACTGGAGGTTCTTTCAGGAATGGGGTCAGGGATGAGCTGAGGGCTTCCAATCCATTAGTCATGTGTCTTCCTAATGGAGTTTGTCGTCTTTTATTATAGTAATTATTAGAAAAACTTATTCTATTCTTCCCCCTTTGCCTCTTTCAAGGAAACAGAAGTACCTATTTAGAACCAAGTATGTATATGGCATTATTATGAGGCTAGAGTTTCTAGATAATGGTAACATAGACATCAGAAAAAAATTGGATTCTCACATGAAGTACTTTAAAGCCTCTTTTTAAAGAGGGAATGTTAAGGTTTAGATTTGGGCATCAAATTATGACTTAGCTTCACCGTTGCAAAGATAAGCAAATTCAGGCGGAGCGGGGTAGAAAAGTTCTCCCTTTTTCATTTAGGACTTGTCCAAGTTAATCCTGTTAATAACACGATTATGTTGTTTTTCTCCCATGTCAGTGTACCAGGTATTTGAAAGTGTGGCCAAGAAGTATGACGTGATGAATGATATGATGAGTCTTGGTATCCATCGTGTTTGGAAGGATTTGCTGCTCCAGAAGATGCACCCATTTCCTGGGACCCAGCTGCTTGATGTTGCTGGAGGCACAGGTAGTGTTTAGTTTGGTATTGGGTACCACTGAGCATCTTGTACAGAAATCAGTGTCTCTTGTTGGAATGAGTTAGCTCACCTACCATTAGGTTGAAGATAGTAACTGAATATCAATTAAACTTATAACTGCTGAGAAAGGCCTACTTTTTTTTCCCTTTTGACTGAATACCTATCAAAAGCACAGCATATCAGCTTTGTGCTTATGACTTTTCTAAAATACATAGGATTACAAAGTAAAAGGACTGATTTTTGACTCCTGTGATATTTTACCATTTAAATGACTTTTATCTTCTGTTTAACCTTAAACCCACTTTAAGGGAGGCCTTTGATCATTTTACACAAGCTTTCTGGGCAGGCTTTTCTGCCCAAGCCACCCCCACATCAGATAGTAAGAGTTTAATTATATATGGTCCTTTGTTACTTGGTACACACTGAGCATTTGGAGAGAAAATGTCACAGTTTCCTAAAATGCATCTTGGTGATGTTAGTGCCCTGGTTAAATTACAATAGAATAATTAACACGTTTGAAATATGTTCATGGGTAGCTTTGTTGGTGTGGCTCCTCTCTCCAAATGGAAGCTCAGAGGGCAGTAAGTCACCTTGTCTGTGAAGGACAATTCAACAGAATCTATAAAAATCTAATATATATTTTTGATGATTCTGCAATTCCACTTCTAGGTATCATCACTAAAGAAAAACTTGCACGAAGATAAAGGTATAAATATGTTCACTGCATCATTTTTTTTTGTAATAGTGAAAAATTGGAAATAACCTATTCCTGCCTTCAAAAGGAAATTGTTTTAAATTAAAGTGCATGCATACTATTAAACATTATGGAAAAACACACACACAAAAAAAACATGGGACCATTCAAAAGAATGAGGAAAACCTATAAGTACTGATAGAAAGGTCTCCAAAATACAGGAAATGGGAAGGAAAAAAGGCCATATAATGGTGTATATAATATGATCCCTGTTTGTTTTTTTCCAATATGAATATATATCAATGTGTTATACATGTAGGAAAGTGACTAGAGAATACCTAACTGGATGTAGAGTCTGGAAAAACTTAAGGATATATGTTTTTTTGCAAATAGTGCAAAGAAGAAAAAAAGAAAACAGTATTGAAAGAGAGGAAATGTGATCCTGATCCTAGAGATCATTGGTCACAATAATGAAAACCCTTCTGATTTTCAGCTGTAGACTCAAGCCATCGAAAAATTGTGGAAGGCTTAACTATAGCTATAGAATGAACAATAAATGTTACCAGCCTTGTCAATGCAAAAGTACATCTGATGTAATGTGAAAGGGAGTCAAGAGATACTGTCATACTTGATGGAACAAAAAATAAAGTATTGTACTCCAAATTACAAAAGTATATAGGAATAACTATGAAAAGTGATGGACGTATATAGAGAAGACAGGGGCAAGCAGAGTTGGGGGGTGGATGTAGTTTTAAATTTGAAAAATAAAGGAATAGCTGTAACCAACAGAAGAAACAGCTAAAAGAGTTAGAAATGATGGTCCCTGGGAAACTCATCTGGGAGTGAAGTGGGACAGGGCATTATTTCTTTTAACTATATGCTATGTTTATGTTACTTTTTAAAAATTATAAGAAAAAGCCTGGAAGATCACACACCAAGACACACTTGTTTTGTCTGGAGACAGTATGGAGAGGGAGTGTGATTTTCACATTTTATTCTATATAATTAGGTATTGATTTTTTTTTTTGGTATTGATTTTTTATAGTGAGAATCTGCCCATGTATTACCTAAGTGTTTTTTTTCTTAAACTTTTTATTTTGAAATACTTTCACACTTACAGGATAGTTGCAAAAATAATACAAAACCCACACAGAGAACTCCAGCATATACCCAGTTTTGTTCACATTTGCTATATCACTCTATCCATCTGTCAATCCATCAATCCATCTATCTATCTACCTGTCTATTATCTAAACATTTGAGATAGGTCATATACATCATGCTCCTTGAACACATAACACGTCCATGTACATTTCCTAAGAACAAGGATATTCATTTATATAACTACCTTAAGTACAGTTATCAAATTCAAGAAGTTTAACATTGATATAAAATTTACAGTCTATAATCTAGGTTTTTCGTATGTCCCAATAATGTCCTTTTGGGCCTTTGCTTCTCCATTATTAGATCCAGTACAGGATTGTGTCTTATATTTGTCATTGTCTCTTTAGTTCTACTTTTTTTTTTTTTAATTGTGGAAACATATATACAACATGAGTTTTTCCATCTCAACCCAAACATTCCATTCAGTGGGATTAATCACATTCACAAAGTTGCAGTGCCTTCACCACCATTCATTATCACAACTATCTGGATCATCACCCCAAACAGAAACCTTGCATCTACTATGCATTAAATCCCCACTTCTACCCTCAACCCCTGGTAATCAGTACTGTACTTTCTGTCTCTGAATTTGCATATTCTATTTATTTCATGTACTTGGAATCATACAATACATGTACCTCTAGGTCTGATTTATTTCATTCAACATGGTGTTTTCAAGGTTCATCCATGTTGTAGTATGTATCAGAACTTTATTACTTTTTATGGCTGAATTATTTTCCGCTGTATGTATAGACCACATTTTGTCTATACATTCATCTGATGATAGACACTTGGGTTGCTTTCACCTTTTGGCAATTATGAATAATGCTGCTGTGAACATGGGTGTAAAGTCCATTCTTTCAGTTCTTTTGGGTGTATATCTAGAAGTGGGATTGCCAGGCATAGGGTAAGTCTACGTTTAACTTTCTGAGGAACCACAACTTTTCACACTGGCTGTACCATTTTACATTCTCACCAAAAATGCATGAATTTCCTAATTCTTCACATCTTCACCAGCACTTTTTATTTTCCATTTTTAAAATAATAGACATTCTAGAGGTTATGAGGTGGTATCACCTTGTGGTTTTGATTTGCGTTTCCCTAATAGTTAATGATGCTGAACATCTTGTCCTGTGTTTATTGGCTGTTTGTATAATTTCTCTGGGAGAAATGCCCGTTTTTCAGTTGGAATGTTTATATTTTTGTTGTTGAGCTGTAGGAGTTCTTTATGGATCTTACACAATTTTTCAAAAGGTGTTTAAAGGATCTTGGAAGTTAAAGTGTTACTGTTAAAAAAAAAATCAGTGTTGTGATGAGTAGAAACTTCAGTTTTTATACATTCATCAACTCTTGTACCTTTATACCTTTATTGCTCTTTTTTGAGTTTAGGAAATGCTGTCTTTTGTTTTTGCTGGTTTGTGTGGGTTTTTTTTTTTTTTTGCATCTTTCCTCCTGTTGGCTTCCCACAGGTGACATTGCATTCCGGTTCCTTAATTATGTTCAGGCACAATATCAGGGAAAACAGAAGAGGCAGTTAAAGGCCCAACAAAATTTGTCCTGGGAAGAAATTGCTAGAAACTACCAGAATGAAGAGAATTCCTTGGGTGGTTCCCATGTCATGGTCTGTGACATCAACAAGGAGATGCTAAAAGTTGGAAAGCAGAAAGCCCATGCTCAAGGATACAAAGCTGGTAAGTCCACCAAAAGTAGAATCAGAGGACGTGTTTGTGTGTTTATAAAATACATCAGAATATATAAAGAATAATGACATGCTTCATTTTCCCGATTTGAGACACTTATAGGCAGGTATTGAAGTTAATTTGTTTGGCACAGTCTGGTTAACGTGCTGTTATTTGCATTAGTTCAGCAAACCAGTAAGTTATAGTACCAGCTTCATATAACAGGGACGATAAAGCCCAAAGAGGTTAAGTATCTTACTCAAGTCACAAAGGTTTTAAATGGCAGATCCCAATTGGAACTAAATCTTTGGATCTCAGCTCTTGAGCCCTGAGACAGAAGTTTTGCTTTCAATTCTCAGCAGCTCCCAGATGACCCTGTGCTAGGAGGTTCAATTGATGTGGAAGCTGAGCAGATGCACCATTTGGGTCTCCCATAAAGAAAGAACTTGCTGTTCTGTTTGGCCGTAAGGAGTGTAGTTAGCTGACAGCCTCTAGCCTTAGCACTCCAGATCTGCCTCTGCTTTTAAGCCAAGGGCAGGCTCTTCCCTAGCGGCCCACAGCCAGTGACTGAGTACTGGATCTGGACATTTCCCATGCAGGACCCTGAATAGGCAGTCTTTGCTATGGCCCTCCCTGTTAAGTAGGCTGAGATTTAATCAGTTCTACATTGCATCTAAAGGCTTTCCCTGCCCAGTCTTGCTTCCTCTTCCTTTTTTTTTTTTTTTTTTTTTAAAGATTTATTTATTTATTTAATTTCCCCCCCTCCCCTGGTTGTCTGTTCTTGGTGTCTATTTGCTGCGTCTTGTTTCTTTGTCCGCTTCTGTTGTCATCAGCGGCACGGGAAGTGTGGGCGGCGCCATTCCTGGGCAGGCTGCTCTTTCTTTTCACGCTGGGCGGCTTTCCTCACGGGCACACTCCTTGCGCGTGGGGCTCCCCCACGCGGGGGACACCCTGCGTGGCAGGGCACTCCTTGTGCGCATCAGCACTGCGCATGGCCAGCTCCACAAGGGTCAAGGAGGCCGGGGTTTGAACCGCGGACCTCCCATATGGTAGACGGACGCCCTAACCACTGGGCCAAAGTCCGTTTCCCAGCTTCCTCTTCCTTTTTTTATCTTTCCTTTTGCACTCCTACTGCCAGCTCAGCTTTTACTTCTCGAAGGACCTGTTTCCCTTACACAGTCCTCTGAATAGCAGATAGGATGTGACTGCATGTCTCTAGGAGGGAGCCCAGTGCAAGCTCAAAGTGTTCAGGATGCTTTGTATGCTTTAAAAATTTTTAATTGTTCCAGCTGAGGACCATCCTGGCCCCTTTTCAATTACACAAATAATATATCTTAATATAAGAAAGGTCATTTAGAAGGTTTTTTCTCTATAACTTTTGTAATTTTTCATGGACTAATCTCTTGCCAAGCTTTAAACCAGGGATTCTTGCTAATCTCGGCTATTTAACTGTTTCAGAGAATCGATGAAATCCCCTGAATTAAATGCAAAAAAAAAGTAATTTGAACTTTTGGCTTCCTGTTTAATATTTTAGAATACTTTGCCCAACATTTTCTCAAGTTCTCAAGTAAAATGAATGATCCAGGAATCTGCACCATGTTTATCCAACTTTTCAAAGCCGCAAGTTCACCAAGCACTATAGGCGGCCATTTTGAGAGACTTTGCTATGCAACAACAAAAAATAATGTCCCTCCGGTCAGCTTCGGCATTCTCCTCTCCCTGATCCCACCCTCTAACTTTAACTCCATTCCTCCTCCTCCTACTTCTAGAAGGAACTGCCTAGAAGGGGCCCACTGGCCCCCAAGTTGAAGGACTCTTTTGTTAACCATAGATGCTGATTAGAGGGCAGTCACTGGTGCTTGTAGACAAAGGCACTGTGTTTCCTTACTCCTACTGAAAAGAGCATGTTTCCCTTCTCTGAATCTCAGTCATAAAGATTAGAGAACAAAGGTGCAGAAATGATAGGTGACATTCCGTCTCTGGAATCCATCTTTTCCATAGCTCGGCTTGCCTTTCTAGACGTGCTCTCTTAACCATCAGGACAATTCTGCCTGCAGGAAATTATTAAGCACTGCATTGTACAGTTTCCTTTCTCTTTCCCCTTGGCTTTATCAATCTCCAAAACACACCTTTCCAGAAAAAAAAAAAGCCTGTAAAAATATTGAAACTAAACGGGAGGATTCTAGAAATTATTTAATACATGTAAAGTTAGTGTGTAAAAGCATTTTTCTGTGTAGCACTGTCTGTGTTGCCTCTCCAAATGGAAACTCTGAGGACAGGACCCTTAAAAAATTTATTTGACAGATTATTAAAGTGATGTATTTGAGTGATGTAACCAGTAACCAATTGATCTTTCATTTTTTTCCTATTTTGCATGCAGCACATTCTGACATACTTATTTGTAAGTTTTTGCATGCATCACTAATTTTTTTTTTTTTTTTTTTTACTGTTCAACTTTAGGCAAGGGTTTAAACTCTCAGGCATTATTACCTTATCTGTAAATAACAACCACCTCACAGCAGGAGACAGTATGCCATAGTTGTTCATGTACTAGTCACTTGCTTAAAGTTGGGCTCTGGGATATAGCTGCCTAAGTTCCAGTCCAGTCCACCTGAATGACCTTGGGCAAGATGCTTTTACCTTCCTGGTACTCAATTTGCTCCCTGATATGTGAAGACAATAGTAATAACTGTCTCATAGAGCAGGCATGAAGTTTGTTTTAAATCAATTTTATTGATACATATAAATAAAGCATACAGTCCATCCAGGCATGAGGATTTGATGGGATAATATATGTAAAAAGGCATGTAAAATGATAGCACAGACCCTGCCATGTGGTAAGGGCTCAGGAAGTGGTAGCTATGGTAATGATGTCAGTGTTGTCCTTTAAGAATCAAATAGCTGGCTCAAAGAGTAGAGTGTTATATAATAAAGAACTTGGCTGGTCTTTATCCCTAGTTCCTAGGGAAGGAACTTCTGTAGCTTGGAATTTTCCAGTGACAGGTGCTTCTTTTATTATCTATGTTGGGCCTGAGACTATACCTGATAGTCCATATGCTAAGCGATAAGAAGGTGGGTCTAGCCATACTGGTCATCTTAGGGTGAGGGCAGCCATTCCAAAGGATAAATCATGTGATTAGGAGTTTGAGGCTTTGAGCCAGTCATGCCAGAGGAACCTTTGGAATGGGGGGAGACTGCAGATTGAGTTTAATCTCATTGGTATTGATTCCATTAATCAGGCCTGTGTAATGAGACCCAGTGATGAAGCTGGAATTAGACAGTGCAGTCCCAGGACCTGGGCTATTAAACACAGTGCTCTGTATAAAACACTTAGTTGGATAAAAACTGCACCTGATAGCTTGAGGGTAGGCATGACTGAGTAAATATCAGGTTTTACTCTGAGAGCCTTGGGGGAAGGACTCAGATCCTGCTAAGCTCCAAGGACATCAACTTCAAATTTATAGGATTGGAGGCCCTCTTGAAGGCAGTGGCAGGAATCCAATGGAGAGGGCAGGATTCTGAAGCACCTGGGTGCAGAGGATATGGCACCCAGACCAAGACCCAGAACTGATTTTCTCTTTCAGGACTTGCTTGGGTCTTGGGAGATGCTGAAGAACTGCCCTTTGACGACAACAAGTTTGATGTTTACACCATTGCTTTTGGGATCCGGAATGTCACACACATCGATCTGGTACAAATGGCTTCATCCTCGGCTTTTGTGACTCTCAGGATATTAGTTCTTCTGGAATGGATCCACAGTAGATGAGAAACGAGGGAGAGATTCTTTTCCAGGCCCAGCTCTTGAGTGGAATGAATGGAATGACTGTTTCAGGCTTAGGGGTCTCAGTCCTTCTAAGTTGCTATTCTTCCTGGTCATGTAATTGCAAAAAAAAAAAAAAAAAAGACCAAAACTGCAGAGCCTAGAAGCCTCTGTTGCTTGGGTTGGTGTTTACATCTTTGAGACTGTATTACTCTGATATGTCATCTGTTTCCTCTCCCTTGCAAAGCTCTCTTACCCTGTGAGTTTATAGATTAGAGACATATCAGAGGCCGGAGTTATCTGATGCAGAAAAAGGTATTCAAACTCTATTTTGGCAGAAGATAGCTATATTCATGGTACCTCTATAGGAAGAAAGGAATATTCAGCTCTTAATCTGATGTAGCTCTTTATTTTTACATTAACATTCTATTCAGAATATTTGAAGACCATGTACAAGGCATCCCATTTATTCCTGTGAACTCCAGTTCTCTGGTTCCTCTGCTTTGGAACATCCTTTATGATGCTCTTTAGTTTCTTTGTTGGTTTAATTTTTTATTTTTACGAGTTTTCAGGGATTGAACCCAGGACTTGTACATGCAAAGCAGGCATGCAAAGCAGGCACTGAACTATACCTGCTCCTCTTTAGCTTGGTTTTTTATTTCTTATACTGTGTATACCAGTTTATTCTTTTAAAAAAAATTTTTGAATGGGTTCAAAAAGTACAAAAGGGTATATCATGAAAGTCCCCTCCCTACTTTGTCTCCCAACCACTCAGCACCTCCTCTCTGTAGACAATCACCAGTTTCTTGTGTATCTTTGCAAAAATGTTTTGTACATATTAAGTGTATTTATCCTTTTTTCTTTTTTTTAAAGAAATTAGCACACTAAACATTTTTCCAGGTGCTTTTCTTCCCTTAAAAATATATCTTAGAGATTTTCCCACATCAGTGCATAAAGAGCAGTGCCACCTCCTTTTTGTAATAGTTGTATAGATTCTATTTGTATAGAGATTCTGTAATTTAACCAGTCTCTCATAATGGTTAAATTAAGGTGCTTCAAATCTTGTGCTGTTCAAACAGTACTGCAGTGAGTAACCCATATATATGTCATTTCCACAATTAGAAGCATTTCTGTAAGATGTATTCCTAGAAGAGAAATTGCTAGATCAATAAAGATATCCATTGTAATTTTGGTAGATGATTCTAAAATTGCCCTCGTGGAAGTTGTACCAGTTTAGATTATTCCAAGTAATCTCGGGGTCTTGTGCTGTAGAATGCCTATCAAATTTAGAATATGGCCTGGTTATTTCTGCTGTTATAGCTTCCCAGCTGAGAGTGAACAAAAATCTCTGGGAAATGGTAACTTTTATAATGACCACAGAAGCTAAAGGTGTCTCAGCCTCAGAGTTGAGTGAGGTCAAATGACGAATATCCTGTTGTTTCTTGTCTCATTCAGGCACTCCAGGAGGCCCATCGGGTTCTGAAACAAGGAGGACGGTTTCTCTGTTTAGAGTTTAGCCAAGTGAACAATCCCCTGCTATCCAGGTTGGAATTAACAGGTTTTATTCTTACTGTCTGGCTAAGGGTTTTCCACACCAAAATGGAAAGAAAATAGCCAGTAAGCTTTGCACTCTCGCACTTCATAGTTCAGAGTCCCTAAGGGATGCTGCCACTTCAGACCCCAGCCAGTTCTGAATGACAACACCTAGTATGGACGAATCACAAACCAAGAACCAGTGGCTCAGGTCAGGCCACATATGTATTCTGTTTGACTCACATCCTATTTTAAAAAATTGACTGAGTGGTCTATATTTAAAAATCAGGAAATTTTGCATAAAAATCTGATTTCCAGCTTCACTAAGAAACCAGACTGCATAGCAGCCCTGCTTAGGCCCATATTCCCACTCCCTTTTGCTCTTCCCCCTAGTTCCCTTCACCTATTTTGGGCACTTGCTTGGCCTCTAAAGGCACTTGAGTTTGTGACCCCAGGCTTAGACCTTCTTGCATATCCAGGGAAGAAATTGGGGCACATTCTAATCTTAATCTTTTGCTTTTTGTTTAGGCTTTATGATCTATATAGCTTCCAGGTCATTCCTGTCCTAGGAGAGGTCATTGCAGGAGACTGGAAGTCCTACCAGTACCTTGTAGAGAGCATCCGACGGTTCCCATCCCAGGTACAAAACCTCAGGTTATAAAAGAGACCCTGAAATGGAAATCCAGGCATTCCTTGCTGTACTTTCCTTGTGTTGTAGGAGGAGTTCAAGGAGATGATAGAAGATGCAGGTTTTCAGAAAGTGACCTATGAAAGTCTAACATCAGGCATCGTGGCCATTCATTCTGGCTTCAAACTGTAATTCCCTTCCGATCCTGTGTGAACCAGTTACATCCTGATGAAAGCCTGAAACTGAAGGATAATCTGGCTGAGACCAGCAGCAGATAATCTCTTCATAAGGATATGTGCCATGGACTCATGTTCTGAACTGCCCAACCTCAGAGTGAAATTCCTTTCACTTTATTGCAGCTTCCATTAGGAGCTGCTTCAGGCTTTCTCCTAGGGGTATATGGTCTGTTTTTTTCTTTTCTTTTTTTTTGATAAATTATCAGTAATCTTTCTTGGCTGTGCAATGTGTGATTAAGGTAAAAAACAAACAAAAATAACCTAGCACTAAGGCTCAGGTTTTAAATGCATTTGTAGCTTCTCTGTCAGTATTGCTTTTCAGAGGGATAACAAAGCATTTGAATCCAATGATTGACCCAGAACACTCCTATTCCTGAGTCAGTTATTCACCTGAGTCTGGGGACAAAGTCTACGACCCAAGTTAGAGGGCTAACTACTAAAGTCATGTGCTGAATTAGTAAAGGAGTTTATGATTTCTGTGGTATTTGTCACTTTTTTTCTTGGGGAAAGGGGGAAGATACAGTATTTTTCAGTTCTCTTAATCCAAAAGCCACTATTAGTATTCTCAACTGCTGTCATAAGAAAACTCACTAAATACTTGTTGAAAGAATGTACCAGCAAACTCCTGCTTTTATGTCTTATACAGGGAGCTTCTTTGTCAGAATACATTTGGAAGAAGGAAAAAACTAGCCTAAAATCAGGCAGTCTTCTTTATTTAGTACACTCCACTGTTTGATGTTAAAATGAGGCCATAAATATTTTAAGGACGGATGTAATTTAAGGTTTTTGAGGGGCTTTGCTAAGAAATTGTAGAAATCCATCTGTGACTTGGCTAGCAGTTTGTTACTTGTAATTGCAAGTGCTTGGGATCTGCTGCAGCTTGACGCAGCACAGTAGGGGTCATTTATCTTTACTCACAAGGTCGTGCCCTGTCACTGAAGAGCTTCAAGATAGAGCCACCTATATACAGCTACCTCAAAGGGCAGCAGTTTTATAAAATGTTCAATTAAGCCTTTGAAAACCTTTATATTTTATTTTCAGTCAGCTGGAACCTAGTGGCTTTTGAGTTAATAGAAAGGAGCAGGCACTGGAAGGAACTTTATAAACCATCAGTCTAGTCTTATTCTTCATGGCAACATGGTTTTCTCACACTTCAATAAAAAAATATAAAAGCTGCCATATCCTGACAGTAGGTATGGGCCACATCAAATTGGAATCCCTAATGTCCTGCTGTATTGACTTTAATCAGCTCTAGGGCCTGTGCTGAAGACAGATCATATTTTTGAAGTAGGGCCACTTAAGTTGATAACAGCTCAGAAGGCCAAATAAGATACAGCCAAGTCACAAAGAGCAAAAGTGACAAACTCTTGTGGGACATTACTAGTCTATCTACACAGACTTAAACTACCCCAACTGCAGACTCCTGTTCCAAAGTAGTACCTTATTCTTTCCTGCAAAGACTGTAAAGGAAAAACTCCCATTTTAACTGCCACAAAAAACAGAAACAAATCATTGCCCTTCTACCCTGAAACTTTCCAAGCTAGTTCTAATAGATATAGCTTCACTAGCACCTCTCAAGCCAGTTTTGGTAAATAATGTCAAGAAACATAAGGACCTAATGCTGCTCTTGAAATGGAGTCATCAGCTATCAACAAAAGCAGGCACTTTTGTGTAGGGGTAGCTTGGCTACTCAGAAATACAGTATGTTTTCTAGACCCAAGATCTAAAACAAAAGGCCTTGTGTGACAACTCATGTGAACACTGTGAAAATAATGTAGAGAAAATAGCAAGCCACGACCTTTCAATCTCCCAAGATGAGTGTGGGTTGTTTCTGCCTCTGGCATATTTCCTTTCCACCTACAAAAGCTAAGTCTCCCACATTTGCCTTTCTTCACAGAAGACTCAAGTCTTCCTAAACTTGAGAGCAGGGAATCCTTAATGAAGGTCCTTTATCCACACCTTTGATTGGGTCTTTAATAAAGGATAGCAGAGCAGGTTAAATAAATTCCTACAAAGACTGCTAGAACTGCACTGGATGCTGCCACTCATTAACTCCCATTTACCTTTTAATACCATCTTCAATCTCCAGTGCATCCTTTGGGAGTAGGGAGAATGAGAGTCCAGCAAAGCATTCTCTCGACCTTGTAGAAATCTTTATCTGAGGCCTAAAGCCCAGGACATTTTATAGTTAACAGCTTTTAACAAAACCAGCACGGAAGATAAGATTTAGCTGAAATTATTCTGCCATGCAGTTCTCTACATGCACTTCTGAGCCTTCTATTATTCTTCAGGCAAAACTATTACAGGATAGGTGAGATTTAAAAAGCCTCAGGAGTACGGAATAGGTTAGTTATTACTATTCCATAGAAACTCACACCTTAAGGACTACCCCCCACTAACCTAGTCGCTTCATCAGTGTTTGCCATCTTCAATCCTAGGTTTATTTGAACAAATCGTAGTTAACACACACATCTCCAACAGATTTATTTTGTTTGAAAGGAATGGTTTTTGAAAGAGAAAACATGGGGCAGGGAGAGTATGGAATAGAAAATAAATACAAATGTAAGCTGTTTTGCTAATTGTTTTATAACCACAACAAACTAGTACAGAGAATGCCCTGTACAAAACAACACAATAAAGGTTCAGAGATCGAGGAGTTCCCTTAGCAAGGCTGAGGATTTCAGTCTCTGGTATTTGGAGTTTAGGCTGCAGTCCTTGTTTTTGGATGGATCACTGGGTGGGTGTCACAGTCCATGCTTTAACCAGATTTGAACAGAAGAATAGCCACTTGGCCCAGGTAGAAGTAGATGAAGTGCTTGGTTTCATGTGTCACATAACTACCGAAGTTCCTCCCCACAATGCAGTGCCAGGTGGGGTTGTACTTCTTGTCAAACTCCTGGAAAAAACAAACACTAAATTTTAACGCTAAAGTCGAAGTTAGAGTTTGCTTCTTGGATAAGCCAGAGCCTGTAGGAGCAAGGAGGAACATTATCCTCTGTAGCTTGCCTATGTAGTGCCCCCAAGCATATTTGCAGTCTGAACTAAGCTAGTTATGGGAACTGAGGAAGCAAATGGCAAAAAAGTACAGCCTGAAAGACAGGGCGCTTTGTTTTAACAGTAATTCCACCTTCATACCTTCTGTAATATTCTTATTCTTGACAGCAGGTGACATCAACAGTTGCAACTGATCACATTCTTATGTCTAAACAGAATTAAAATATCCTATGGTACCTGTTATATGTTAAACACCCAAAACCCAAGCAAATAGTCAAGAATTTGGTCTAAACTACCCAAAACTTCACTCCTTATCATGAAGATCTTAACTGCACTCCTGTATCACTGCAAAGGCTCAACAGGACAAAGCCTCAAGTAATGCCTAATCCAAAGCACTGTGTATCAGAATTCAAAGGGGACAATGCACTTAAAATGCCACCGCTCCTACAAATGCTGGAAGCTGAATCTGACAGCCAAATGTTGTGGACTTCACTGTAAATTCTTCCTTTTTTTTCTTCTTCTAGGAACTCGTATTTATTAGCAAAGTCATATTCAATACCACAAGTTGTTTTTTTAATAGCACTCCTGTGCACACCTAACTTAATGCAATACCCGATTCACAAGAATGCTAGAATGCAAGAACTTCTCCCTACATACCACACACTCACGAGGGGTCCCATGGACTAGAAGTGGGAATGTAGGTTTGTGCCAATTTCTTCACTAGAGGGATTGTAGGCAAGAGCAAAAGCCAATCTTTGTCTATGCACTTCTTACAAGTTTTTGTCATGAATTGCTCAAATTTTGGCTACTTAAATCACATGCAGAGCGAAAATCTCTTAAATCCATTATGAAAATGACTTTCTTACAAGCTGCTAAGATTGTATGCGTTCCTGCTGCGTTTGTCAAAAAAAAACTGTTTCTGTTTCATCTTCTTTCTCGACTGGAATCCTCCCACAGTTTAGGCTGCCAGCTTCCTTTCCTTCCAGCAAACAGCAGAAGGTGGCAGTCCCTCCAGCTTTCTACAGACTGCATTTACCAAGTCCCCCACCCCCACCCCCGCCCCCAACCACCTCTACCACCCACTTTCCCTCTACTGCCGACTAGCTCCCCACTGGAAGGCTGGCAAGCTCCCCCTCGGGCCCGGCTGGGAACACCCACGCAGCACCCCCCTCCTGTTCGGAACACCCAGATGGATCCTCGGCTCAGGAATCAAGCAGAAAGGGGGAACCGCTGCTCCCTGATCCTAGAAACCGTTGCTAGGTGGCGCTTTTCCCCGCGGAGCTGCGGTAATTAAAAAAAAACTTCGCGCTGCGAGGGTCTGGTCGGCCCGAGCGGAGCGCAAAATTCGTTGGCGTCCTTTCTAGAAACCTCTACGCCCGAGGGCCGCCCTGCGTGCCCCCAGGTTCCCCGCCGGGCGCTCTGGGGAAGCAGGGACTGGAGAAGAAACTTAGTTGTGACTCGCCCGCGCCGCGCGCAAACCCCCCGCGGCCCTTCCTCACCTTCTTGATATGCGCCGCAATGTCCTTCTCTATGTTATATTTCTCCAACGCCTGAGTCGCGCACTCCACCGAGTCCTGTTGCATCTCCTCCGACATGTCCGCATTTTTGATCACGGCCTTTCGGTCGCACATGGTTACCTGAGGAGCGAACCCGGCCGGACGGGTGGGATTTGAGGGGCGGCTCGCACCTCCGAGGGCCCGGCTGCCCCGGCGTCCCAGCCCGCTCCGCCCGCCTCCCACCCGGCCCCGCGCCCCGCGCCCCGCGCCCCACCCGGGCGGCGCTCCCGGCCCGACTTCTCAGGACGCGCGGGCCAGCCGGGCCGCACGGCGGGAGAAGTCCGGCGGGGGCTGAATCCAGTCAGCGAGGCCCTCCCGGCTTTCCCGAGGCTCTCACGTAGGAGTAGAGGTGGCCGGCTGCAACGGTCTCCTGGGGGAGGGGCTAGCGGGGCTTAGGCCTGGCGAGAGCTGCCGTCGCTACCGAAGCCGTGGCGCATCTAAGCCGCCCCACGCCAGCCGCCGCCACCTAGTGCCCAAGCCCCGCCCTGAGCCCGCCAGCCCCGCCCCCAACCGCACGTCCCTATTGGCTTGCCGCAATCCCCAAGACTCCCCTATTGGCCCGTGGAATCAATGGTTCCCCCAGGATATTTCGCCTGCATTTTGTTGCAGACCACAATGCACCGCTCACGGCGTCTGTTGCCCGGGCAATGAGCCGCACGCGGTGAGGCCCGCACACCCGGAAGGTGGAGCCGGGGCGGGGTTGTGAGGACCACCCTGCTGGCTTGTAAGGTTGCGAGGGGAGTTTCACCCAGTAAGGAAAAGGGATCCCAAATTTACGGAGGTCGTCCAAGGTGTGTCCTTGAACTAGGACCGTCGTGTGAAGTTGGATGGCCCACCCCCGCCTCTCCTTCCGCTCTTCTCTTACACATCCATCCTCCTCCAAAACCGCAGGTCAGAAGGATTTACAGACTGACTGAGGGACCTCATGTCACCAGAAGTATGTCTCTGAAGCAGGGCCGTCTTTATGAGCATGTGACCAGTCCAGTACACAGAGCCCCGAGTTTAGAGGAGTCCCGGGCTTGGTGTAATGCTCTGCTGCCTCAGTTTTGAAATTGTTAACAAATATTTTAACAAGTGACTCTGCGTTTTGATTTTGCCCTGGGCCCTGCAAATTAAATAGCTGATCCTGCTCTAAAATACTTGGGGAAAGCGAGGGCCTAGGGATTGAGGGAGGGTTCCAAGAATAAGAATTTGCTTCTGAATTTAGGAATTATTCCCAAGAGTAGGGTCTCCCTGCCAGGCAATGCGTGCTTCCTTTATGTGAATTTGGGAGTGTTACTTCCCGGGATGGGGTGCATCCAGGGTGGAACTTCTTGCTCAGGTGAGACACTCTTACCAGTGTGGAAGTGTTTCTTGATTTGAGATTTATCTCTAGGGTGGAGGGTCTTCAACAGGTAGAAAGGCGGCCCTTAGAGGTGTTTCCCACGGCTTAGAGAGACAATCCATTAAGTGGTTAAAAAAGCAAAGTCTTGGGTGGAGGGGCGTCATGGATGTGTGGGCTCAGATCTGGATTTAAATCCCAGTATTTTCAATTACTATCATTTACTAGCTATCTGAACCTCAGTTTTCTTATCTGTAAAGAGGGACTAATTACAAGAGGAAATCACATCATAGGCATTGTAGCATTAAGTTTTTTCCATTGGTTGAACTGTCTGCCTCACATATACTAGGTCCCTGGTTCAATCCCTGGTACCTCCTTAAATCAAAATAAAGTAAAATAAAAAGTTTGCTGGCTTTAATTCCCCATTTCTGGGGAGGGAACCTCTGAGTCCTTTTTAGTATTTGTTTTTATTGGATAAGTTTGCCAGAAAGCACATGAAAAGATGCTCGACATCATTAGCCACCAGGGAAATGCAAATCAAAACCATAAGATACCACTTCACACTCACTAGAACTGCTACAGATTTTTTTTTTTTAAATGACAATTACAAGTGTTGGAGACAATGCTGTGGAGAAATAGGAACACTCATTCAATGCTAGTGGCAATGTAAAATGCTGCTGCACTGTAGAAAACAGTTTGAGGGTTCCTCAGAAAGTTAAGTATAGAATTACCACATGACCCCACATCTCACTTCTAGGTATGAACCTCTGAATTTTTGGAATTTCTCATGATAGGAGTATCTGTTGCTATTCTCGGTGGGTCCAGGACCACCTCTGATAATTCATATGCTAAGGAGATGACTGGGTGGGACCTGCCTCACCAAAAAGACCAACCATGTGGTCTGGAGATTGACTTCAACTATCAGAGCATTGATTCCCTCAATCATGCCTAAGTAAATGAGACCCTACATACACTCGGACACTACTGGAGTAAGCTTCCATGATTGGTAAGATCTATCTCAGTGCCTAGAGAGTTCTAAATGCATGGAGAGGAGGTGGAAGCTTGTGTTTGAGGCCCTCCCGGACCTTGCCCTATGTGTCTCTTTAGGCTGCTTATTAGAATCCTTTTACATAATAAAACTATAATTGTAGGGATAGCACTTTCATTGAGTTCTGTGAGTCAAGTTGCTGTGAGTTTAGCAAGCTTGTGACTGGTAAGTGTAGGGCAATCTTGTAGATGACCCTTAATCTGTGGAATCTGCCTAACTCTAGGTAGTTAGGGTCAGAATTGAATTGAGTATTTGCAGTTGGTATCAGAAGCTATTGGAAATTGATAGAAGTTTTTGCAATCTTGAACTTTTTATAGGCATGTTGGGACTAATAAATGAGCTAATGCCCTTAAAGTTCTTAGCACAATGTCTGGCATACAGTAAGTACTCAATGACTCTTACCAATAATGATTTTCTCAGTGCTTTCTACTGGAATTGTTCCAAGGTTTCGAACAATCAATACTTAAATATCTATAATGTATCTTTGAAACTCCATAAACCAAACAAGTTATCAGGCTAATCATGAAACTGAAAGCTTCCTGTTTACATAACTGCATTTTTCTTGACTACCTGCTCTCATTAACTCAGAGCTCTTATAACAATTTAATCAGACAGAGGCATATAGCTCAAAAAAAGAAGCAGCGTCAAAGCAGGAATAAGAAAAACCTCAGGTACAACATGTGCATCTCGGTTATATCTAATTGAGAGGCTCTTCCCAGCTCCAAGTTTTCAAAGTATTTGAGGAGTTAAAATATGGTGTTTCTTCTACGAACAGTTGGTATCAATAGCGAACCTGGGTTAGTGTAAGATTCCGAGCTGTGCATTCTACAGATGATGCCAGAACCTAAACCTTTCTGTCTCTGATCTATGGCTCCAAAGATTTTGCCTTGTTTGAACTGGAAGAGCTGAGGGTACTTGAAGTGGACGAGGTAATAATAGCAGCTATTTATTGAGTAGTTAAATCCACCAAGTTAAACACTTTGCTTTCACTATCCCAGTTAGTCTTCACAACAGCTGTGAGGGGAACCCCTTCCTTCCTGTCTCCCTCTTGGCATAGCTGACTCCTCCTCATTTAAATTTCAGATCAAATGTTACCTTCCCTGAACTCCTGTCTCTACCTGTCCTCTACCACCACCCTTCAGTTAATCTCAAAATATGTACTTAATTAAAACAAACAAAAAACAAATTAAGACCCCTGCTTTCCAGATTAGGAGATTGACTTTCCCAAGGTTACACTTAATAAATGACCAAATTCCTGGTCAGGATCACCCTAAAATCATTCTCTTAAACTGAGTATTATCTTAATACATGTAGCTAAGTAGACAGTTGCCTTTTAAAATTTTTTACCATCTCTTTAGTTTGTCTTTTTCTTATTTATAAATTTGAAGAAAAGGGAATTTGAAATGGAATGATGCTAAAATTTTGTATAGATAATAGGATTTGCTGTAATAAACAATTGTAGGTTTTCCTCCATTTGTGGTACCCACCCTTCCCTGGCATAGCCTGTATTTGTACTGCTCATCTCTTATATATCTCTTGATCCTAATTTCTTTAGATGTGAGATAAGGGTGCTATCAGAAACCTGTGGCTTTCTGGCCCCATGTTTATCTCCAAAGACCCTTTGAAGGAGTTATTGTTTCTAGGAACCAAAATTTTTCTGCCTTTTACATTCCTGTGTCAGTCATTTCTACAATATTGTTTCTCATTTCCTATATATTCTTCCCACAGTATGGCAACAAATATCCCCAGATTATCAGAGAGCTGTACAGTCCAGCATTTGGATGCTAGAAATAAGTACCTAGAATCAAGTACAGTCCTATCCTCAAGCAATAACCTAATTCTTCTAGTATCATAGATTTTGGGATTTAAAGGAACTTTAGAAATACAGGGACCAGGCAGGTAAAATGAGTAAAGGGGGCTAGGTAGGACAATAGGGAGTAGTAAGGACTGTGGCAAATAGAAGAACCCCTTTAATGCTGGCCCAGTGTTCCTAAACCTTCTGATTTTTGAGAGATGTACAAAATCTAGATTCTTTTTATGAGAAATGTCCTCATTTTAAATGTTGGCCACAAATTCCTTTTTTTAAACAAATCAATTTTATTCATACATATTAATAAAGCATGCAATTCATTCAAAGTGTACAATCAATGGTATTTGGTATAATCACATAGTTGTGCATTCATCACCTCAGTCATCACTACAGTATTTGCATTATTTCATTAATATTAATAAACAAAAAACAACAAGAGAATTCTTTACCCCTTGATCTCTCATGCATCCCTTGTTGTACTTAGCTGCTATTTTTGGTTATTCTTGTACAATTACTTATTTATTAAACAGTTTTATTGAGATATATTCATATACCATACAATCTATTCAAAGTGTATAATCAATGGCTTTTAGTATAATCACAGTGTTGTGCATTCATCACCACAGAAGATTTTAGAACAGTTTCACACAAATTCCTTTTTAAAAACATTATGCAATTTAAATATGGCCATCAGCCTCCAGTTTGCTTCTGATCTAGTCAAACACTCTTTTTATAACCAGAAAACAGACTCAGAGAAGGGAAGGTACCTGTCAATGTCACACAGTTGTGTTAGTTATAGAGCTAAGATCCAGGTTTGAGGGAAGTGGTTGTCGCTCAACTGATAGAGCATCCACCTACCATATGGAGGATCTAGGGTTCGTTACCCAGGGCATCCTGACCTGTATGGTGAGCTGGCCCATGCACAGTACTGCCTGTGCACAAGGAGTGCCATGCCACGCAGGGATGTCCCCTGCGTAGGGATACCCCACGCGCAAGGAGTGCGCCCTGCAAGGAGAGCTGCCCCATGTGAAAAAAGTGCAGCCCGCCCAGGAGTGGTGCCACTCAGAGAGCTGACGCAGCAAGATGATGCAACAACAACAAAAGAGTGACACAGTTTCCCGGTGCTGCCTGACAAGAATGCAAGCAGACACAGAAGAACAGAGAGCAGGCAGTGGGGGAGAAGGGGAGAGAAATAAATCAATCTTTAAAAAAAAATAAAGATGCAGATTTGAGTTGGAATCTCATACTCTTTCCATCACATCAGACACATTGACTGGTCCTTGGGTACAGGGATTTCATGCTTTCTGGGAGTGAATAGAGCATGGCCTATACTATTTGGCACATAACATTTGCTGAATGAATGCTGAAAAAATGGGTACAACCCCAAAATTCCTCTACTTAGAGCTGCATGAAGACAATATCTGGTGCAGTTTTGATTGGCACCAGGAACAGTTTAGCTCATCACAGGCACTCAAGAGATTTCATGGGAAAAAGGGAGAAAGTGGGGGCTCAACAGCATTCTTGGTTGATCAGAACTATTTGAACAGATTCAGAGAACCCAAGAATAAGTCATTTCCAGGGTGCTCTGGAAGCTCAGATCACTCTTAAGTAAGTCCATTAGTAGGTACCTCAGGGAAGTTTCCTAAATCATTCTCATAATTTTTGCCATATCTATACCTTACTTCTATTATTTACTATTTTTCTTTAATTAAACTTATTTTTTAACTAAATGTATTTTTTAAAGAACAAATTTATATCATTACCATAAGCAGAAAACCAGTCTTATTTGCCATAAACAAAAGGTAACTATACAATATAAATAACTATTAAAACAAAAAAAACATTTTGTCCTATTATTGCTAAAATGATCTTGGATACCCTAGTGAAATGTGGGAAACGCTTTCCTAGAGGAATGTTCTTAAATGGGGCCCACAGATGGATTTCTATGATTCACAAGCCCCTTGGAATTGCACACAAAATGTATGTAGTGTTCATAGGCATTTTCCAGGGAAAGAATACATACTTCACACTGGATTCATGAAGGGATTCAGAACCCAAGGAAGATAAAGAACAACTGCTCTAGAATAACCCAAACTTCGAGAATGAATTGAGCATCTGTGAGATTCCCTCACCAGGTCTGACTAAACTGGCTCATTTGGGGTTCCATAGCAACACATATTTGGGTAAGTCATTCTATTCCATTCCTAGAAGCTAATTTTTTTTTAACACTTCTGAGCCTGAAAACTTGCATTTTCTCTTCTTACACAGGAAATCGTAATTAGGGGAAGGAAATATTTCTGAGACCATAGGATTTAGAATCAGATAGACCTGGGAAAACCTAAGATGTGTGACCTCCGACAAGTTAGTTAACCTCTCTGAGGTACAGTTTCCTGATTTTAAATGGTGATAACACCTGCATTATAGGGTGGTGGTAAGGATTATATTAAATAATGCATCTAAAGATGTAGCCAAGGTACAATAAATGGTAGTTATTACTATTATGTGAGTCCTCATAATAGCATTTTGGACGCATTATCTCGTTGACTTCCCCAACAACTCTCTAAGGTAAGGACTATTGGTCTCCCATTATACAGATGAGGAAACTGAAGTACAGAGAGATGAAGTCCCTTGCCTAAGGTCTTACTGCTAGAAAGCAACAGAGCTGGGATTTGAACATTGGTCTGTCTGACTCTGCAGTCCCCCATGGTGGATGCACCCTCTGAGCTGGATGGCCCTCCCTAGCAGAGAGAGCTGTGGTCTCAGAACAGAGTAGCATCCCTGGAGACTTTTTTTTTTTTTTAAGATTTATTTTTATTTATTTAATTCCCCTCCCCTCCCCCGGTTGTCTGTTTTCTGTATCTATTTGCTGCGTCTTGTTTCTTTGTCCGCTTCTGTTGTCGTCAGCGGCATGGGAAGTGTGGGCGGCGCCATTCCTCGGCAGGCTGCTCCTCCTTCGTGCTGGGCGGCTCTCTCCTAATGGGTGCACTCCTTGCGCGTGGGGCTCCCCTACGCGGGGGACACCCCTGCGTGGCAGGGCACTCCTTGCGCGCATCAGCACTGCGCATGGACCAGCTCCACACGGGTCAAGGAGGCCCGGGGCTTGAACCGCGGGCCTCCCATGTGGTAGATGGACGCCCTAACCACTGGGCCAAAGTCCATTTCCCCCTGGGGACTCTTAGCATCCCTGACCCCTGTGGTGGGAGCAACCTAAATTTATACTGGGTGGATGGATATTTCAAACTCATTCAGTCTTTGCTTTCTCTGCAAGGAATGCCCCCAAACTTGACCCTAGATTGACATTTTGTTCTTTTGAGGTACCAGGGCCGAGGATTGACTGGGACTTCATAAGTGGGAAGCTGGTGCTCAACCACTGAGCCACATAGTCTTCTCTGAGTTGGGTTTTTGTTTTGTTTTGTTTTTTAAAATTTTTTAAGATTTTAAAATTTATGTATTTCTCTCCCCTCCCCCCATTGTCTGCTCGCTGTGTCCATTCGCTGTGTGTTCTTCTGTGTCTGCTTGTATTCTCATTAGGTGACTCCGGGAACCAATCCTGGGACCTGGGAAAGAGGCGATCATTCTCTTGCACCACCTCAGCTCCCTGATTTGCTGTGTCTCTTATTGTCTCTCCTCTGTGTCTCTTTTTGTTGCGTCATCTTGCTGTGCCAGCATTCCTGTGCAAGGCAGCACTCCTGTGCTGGGCAGTACTCTGCGCAGGCCAGACTCTGCATGGACCAGCTTGCCACACAGCTCAGCTTACCTTCACAAGAAGGCACTGGGCATCAAACCCTCAACCTCCTGTATAGTAGATGGGAGCCCAATTGCTTGAACCACATCTACTTCCCCGAGTTGGATTTTTTCATTTGTTTGCTTGTTTTTGTTTTTGTTTTTGTTTTCAGGAGGCACGAGGGACTGAACCCTGTACCTCCCATATGGGAAGCAGGTGCTCAACTGCTTCAGCCGCTCCCCACTTGATTGATTTTGACTATCCTGATCTTCCTTCCCTGGGCAGAATTACTTTTCCACTTTAGCCATCAGACTTTTCAGAGTTGTCATTCACAAGCAAACTGAGATTACCTGCAGGCCCTTCCCTCCCACTATAGGCCAGAAAGGACAGCAGCATGTTCCACCTCCACCCCACCACTGGCCTAGGATCCAGCTGTTCCCAGCCCTATCCAGCCATCACTTCTCAAGATTTCCCAGGACATTAAACTCTTTCTTGGGCCATGGATTCTGTCACCTACCCAGCAGCTTCAGCCCTCCCTTATCTGAAGAAAAGTGTGAGGAGATATGATCGTAGAGGCCCAAGAGTTGATTCAAGGACCCCTTTCCAGAAAGAAGGGTCCCTGTGGGAGTGAGAGCAAGGCTTCAGTCTGAATCGGGAAGGTTCATTCCTACAGGGAAGGGCTGGCTCAAGTGTAGCCCTGGCAGGTTTGCTGAGCTTTGGAGCCAAATTCTGTACTGCAGTGCGGGGGGAGTAAGGCCAGACAGACTGAGAAACTGGGGAAGGAAAACCTCCCTTCTGGCCAACAGTCAAGCATGGTCTGAGTAGACAAACACCTCTGATGGCTCACTGCTCAGTGTCCTGTCATGGGGCAGCAGATAAAAGTCAAGCACATCCAGGGAGGCGTCATTACCAACCACTGGGTATTGCAACACAGAGCAGAGGTGGAGAGTACAGGCTTTGAGAACAACCAGACCTAGGTTTGCATTCTGAGTCAGCCCCTTACTAAGATATAAGACTTTAGGCAAGTGAGTCCAACATCTCACATGTTTCCTCATTTGTAAAATGAGGACTGTAATAGTCCTTGTCTCTCAGGAATGGTTAACAAGCTAGTACAATAAAGTATGGCAAAGGTCAGTGATGGCAGTTATCATTAGTGTTACCCTAAGCCAGGCTTTCTCAACTTCGGCACTATTGACATTTTGGACTGGATATTCTTTTGTGGTAGGGGCTGTCCTCTGCACTGTAGGATGTTCAACAGTTCCCCTGGCCACTACCCAATAGCACCCCACCCCACCCCATCCCCAGTTGTGACAATCGCAATGTCACCAGCTATTCCCAAATATCCTGTGGAAGGTTGTGATGGTTAGGCTAATGTATCAGCTTGGCCAGGTAATTGTGCCCAGCTGTTTGGTCAAGCAAGCACTGGACTAACTATAATACAAGGGCATTTATGGACTTTAGTCACCGTTGACTTTACTGCAGTGGCAAATCATAGATAGCTGATTACAATTACATCAATCAGGGAGATTGCTACCAGCAATGAGCGATGCTTTATCCAATCAGTTGAATGACTTAAAAGAGGAAGTGATTCCAGCACTGAGTGAGAATTTCCCAGCCAACGCGTCTCCCAGAACTCAAGAACGTTCACTGGACTTTCATTGGAGCCCCTGGTTGCAGCCTGCCTGCGAACCTGGACAAGTGCATCCCCACGGTCATATGAGCGACTGATAAAATCTCTATCAACAGATATCTCTTGTTGATTCTGTTTCCCTAGAGAACCCTGACTAATACAAAGATGAAAGTGTCCCCCAGTTGAGAACCCCTGACTAAACAATCTGGACTGAGTCCAAATGTCACAGATTCCAAATTCACAGCCCCATGTGAAGGCCACAAGACAGTTAGGGCTACTTACAGCTAAAGGGATAGAATGTCCAGCAATACAGAGCAGGCTAGCTACAGTGTGGACTAAGAGGCAGGGTCTATGTATTACTCTAGGAGCTAATAAGCCCCCTCTGATTCACTTAGGTGGCCTCAGTGTCACTATTTAATTGTATGTAAAGTGGTTGTCACCATTTAAATGTATACAAAGTGATTCCAAGTGAACGCTCAATTATTTTAGGGCCCCAGACAAAGAGACAGGTAGTTGGTACCTGACTTTTGGCATCTCCATTCTGATTCACTGACTGGGAGAAAATCTGACTCGCCAGACCTCAAGAGTTCATTCAGACCTTCGTTCATGATTACTGAAAGATTTCTGAAGGAGAATTAGATGCTAGGCATTGTTCTGAGTGCTGGAGATACACAAAAGAACAAAACAGGCAAAGTCCCTTTTTCATGGAATTTATATTTTAGCAGGAGTATACAGACCCTTATAAAACAGAATAAGTGAACCAAGAGTGACAGGGATAAGGGTATTATTTTTTTTATCTGGTTGCATCATCATCTTTTTGGTGCATTCCTTTGCTGTGCAGGGTGTGTCTGCGCCTCTCAGCACCACATGGGGGCCTGCACCTCACCACACAAGCCTGGGATGCCTTTTTTCTTACCAGGAGGCCCCAGGGATTGAACCTGGGTCCTCCATATAGTAAACAGGAGCTCAACTGCCTGAGCCACAGACACTTCCTGCTATTGTTTTAAATAAAGTTTTCAAGAAAGGCCTCTCTGAGAAGGTAAGATTTGAGCCTAAACTTGATGACTTGGCTACTGGGTGGAGGATAGAGTGGAGAAATTTATGTTGTATGTATGTTTCCACAATATAAAACAAGAAACTCTAAAGAGACAATAACAACTAAATGTAATACATGGGGAAGTGGATGTGGCTCAAGCAATTGAGCTCCCAGTGCCTCTGAAAGAAGACAGCAAGCTGGCATGATGAGCAGGCGTGGCAAGCTGATCCCACATGATGATGCAACAAGAGGTACAAGAAGAAAAACATAATGAGAGACCCAACAAAGCAGGGAACAGAGGTGGCTCAAGCGATTAGGTGTGTGTCTCCCATTTCAGAGATCCTGGATTTGGTGCTGGGTGCCTCCTAATTAAAAAAAAAAAAAAGTAATATATGATCCTGGAGTGGATGTGATAATGGAAGAGAAAATGCCCAAAAGCACATTACTGAATGTACTAGTCAGCCAAAAGGGGCGCTGATGCAAAGTACCAGAAATCTGTTGGCTTTTCTAAAGGGTATTTATTTGGGGAAAAGTTTACAGTTACTAAAGAGTCCAACTCAAGGTTGATTTCTCACCCAAAGTAATTTGCCACATGTTGAAGCAAGATGGCAGGTGATGTCTGTGAAGTTTCAGCCTTCCTCTCTCTCAAGGTTCTGTGGGCCCAGCTTCTTCCGATCTCAGCTGTACACTGGAGAGCTCATTTCTTTCTGGCTCAGCTGCTCTGGTCTCTTCACAAGGTCAGCTATAAGCCATCAGGCAAATGGCTCATCTCTCCCCCTAGGGCCGCAAGCTCAAAGCTCTTTCCTCTGCCGTGTCTATGGAGCTCTCTTCCTCTGTGCATTTATTCTGTGTTCTTGATTGAGCTCACCAAGAGGGCGGGGACTCAATCCTGTGTGCCCTAATGATGCAGTAAAATCAAAGCTCTAATCTTGGTTTAATCAAGCAAACATAAAGCCTTTGAATTTAAATCTATCAAAGGGTATCATGCCCGGAGGAACAGACCAGTTTACAAATAAAATTAATATCTCTTTTTGGAATTCATAAATAGTATCAAACTGTCACACTGGGACACATAAAAAAATTGGAATATAGATTGTAAGTTTTATAGCAATGTCAAATTTCTTGAACTTGATAATTGTGCATAAGGTGGATATTATAAGTGAATATCCTTGTTCTTAGGAAATACACATGCAAGTGTTAAGGTTTCAAGAAATATGATGTATGTAACTTACTCTCAAATGTTTAGAAAATAGTTGGATAGACAGAATGATATGGAAAATGAAACAAAATGTTAAGAGTTGATAGATCTGGTTATCTGGGTGGGGTTATATTGGAGTTCTCTGTATGGGTTTTGTATTATATAAGTTTGAAATTATTTCAAAATAAAAAGTTAAATGACTTCTGGGAAGAGGTCCAAATTAGAGCTATAATTTGGAGCGTCAACACCTTAGAGATAACATTTAAAGCCACTGGCTGGATGAGGTCACCAAGGGAGAGGTGCGTGTAATGGAAAAGGGAATGCTTATTCAGCTAGCAACATTCTCTGAGCATTTACCATGGGTATTCCCCAACATCTGCCCAAGAGAAGCTCCATTATGTATTTAATTATTCCTGTCTAAGTGCTTTAGCCATTGGGAGGCTGAACTTTGAGAGTTCCTGCCCTGCCTCGTAGTCACTACTCATTTTCTCTATGGATATTTGTTGAGCACCTAATTGGTACAAAGCCCTGATCTAGGCATAAGGGACGTAAAAGGGAACATGTCAGACACAGCCTCTGCCCTCATGGAGTTTACATTTTATGAGTGTGGGAGGAAGTCATTGAACAAGAACTCACATAATCCTGTGATCACAGTTGTGATAAATACAATGAAGGAGAATAGGCTGGTATGAGAGCTAATAGTGGGGGGTTCTGCTCTAGCCTGGGAGGCTGGGAATGTCTTCCTAGGAAGCAATCTAAAATAGCAAAAATCTAGGCTACGGGGGCAGGGGAGGTAGGGAAATTTTAGGGTGGAAGGAACAGCATGTTCAAAGGCCGGAAAACCAAAAGGAGGTTAACATCTGAAGGAAGGCCAATTTGGCTACAAAGAAGTCATCTGGGGAGTGTGCAGCAGAAGGCTGGACAGCAGCCAGACCTTCCAGGCCTTGTGAGTCAGGTTAAGACTTGTGGACTCTGTCCTGAGACCATCATCTGAAGGTCACTGAGAAGAGTGGGTCAGAGGGATCCAGTGTGGTGGCCTGGGACTCCAGTGACGAGGTTCTTGACTGTTGCCGCTGTCTCTCAGTTCCTTCTTTTTAAATGTCAGTTTGCAGAGCCCTAGTTCTCCTGGGGGATAGGGAGATGCTAAGAAGTTGCTATTAGAGAACAGAACAGTAAGGAAAGAACCCTTGAGAACCCCTTGTCATCTAGGGATAAGAAAACTGAGGTTAAGGCTAGGCATAAAAATCTGTTTCCTTCAGGAGATGCTTCCCCCCAGAATTCCAAAGGTATTTCATTAGAAGGGATGCCAGGTGGCTTTATGGCTCAAGATGCCATTTTCCATTTGAGTTCATATAAATCAGCCTTCTGATTTTTGGATCCTTTACTGCCAGGCCATAAAGTAAAATAATGTAATTAGTGCAGTTGACTGCAGCTGTTTTCAGACTTGATGTCACAGTCATAATGTGTGTAAAATTTACAGGGTTTCTAAACAATAATTTTCTCCTGGCATCCATTTTTAATTTTTTTTTTTTAAGATTTATTTATTCTCCATCCCCCCTTCATTGTCTGCTCTCTGTGTCCATTTGCTGTGCATTCTTCTGTGTCTGCCTGTCTTTAGGCAGCACGAGGAACTGATCTTGGGGCCTTCTGGAGTGGGAAAGAGGTGCTCAATCTCTTGCACCACCTCAGCTCCCTAGTCTGCTGCATCTCTTATTGTCTCTCCTCTTGTGTCTCTTTTTGTTGCATCATCTTGCTGTGCCAGCTCTCTGCTCGGGCCAGCTTGCCATGTGAGCCAGCACTCCTGCGCAGGCCAGCACTCTGCTCAGGTCAGCTCACCATGCGGGCCAGCTTGCTTTCACCAAGAGGCCCCCAGAATAAACCCTGGACCTTCCGTATAGTAGACAGGAGCCCAATCATTTGCGCCACATCCGCTTCCCCATTTTTTCTTAAAAATTAAAAAAAATAAATTCACATGGCAGAAGATATAGAAGTACATAAACAGGGAAACGGACTTGGCCCAGAGGTTAGGGCGTCCGTCTACCACATGGGAGGTCCGCGGTTCAAACCCTGGGCCTCCTTGACCCATGTGGAGCTGGCCCATGTGCAGTGCTGATGCGCGCAAGGAGTGCCGTGCTACACAGGGGTGTCCCACGCGTAGGGGAGCCCCACGCGCAAGGAGTGCACCCATTAGGAGAGAGCCGCCCAGCGCGAAGGAGGAGCAGCCTGCCGAGGAATGGCGCCGCCCACACTTCCCGTGCCGCTGACAACAACAGAAGCGGACAGAGAAACAAGACGCAGCAAAAAGACACAGAAAACAGACAACCAGGGGAGGGGAGGGGAATTAAATAAATAAAAATAAATCTTAAGAAATAAATAAATAAATAAATAAATCTTTTTAAAAAAATTTAAAAAAGAAGTACATAAACAAGGAAAGCAGATGTGGTTCAAGCAATTGACCTCCTGCCTACCACATGGGAGGTCCCAGGTTCGATGCCTGGTGCCTCCTAAAGAAGATAAGCAAGACGGTGAGCTGAGGCAACAAGATGACCCAACAAGAGACACAAGGAAAACATAATGAGACACAAACAAGCAGGGAGCAGAGGTGGCTCAGGTGATTAGTCACCTCCCTTCCACATTGGAGGTCCCAGATTCAGTTTCTGGTGCCTCCTGAAAAGAGGACCAGCACACAGCAAGTAGACACAGCAGATGCAAACAACAAGGCAATGGGGAGAAATAAATAAATAATAAATCTTAAAAAAATGTATATAAGCAATAAATTTAAAATGTTAACTGTACAAGATAAACATTATTATTTTGCCCTACCTAGTTCTTTTCTATGCCTATATATAAATCCGTGTTCATGCAATACCTATCAAAGTCTATATATCATTCTTTATCTGGTTTCTGCTTTTGCTTAACAATATATTATGTAAAATTTTCCATGTCATTAAAATGCCTTTTACAACTGTTTTTTGTTTGTTTTGTTTTGTTTTATTTAGGGCGTACCAGGAATTGAACTTAGGACCTTGTACATAGGAAGCAGGCACTCAGACCACTGAGCATATGCACTCCTAGAACTGTTTTTTTTTTTTAAGATTTATTTATTTATTTTTAAAGATTTATTTACTATATTTCTCTTCCTTTCCCCCCTGTTGCCTGCTCTCTGTGTCCATTTGCTGTGTGTTCTTCTGCGTTAGTTCTCCATGTGTGTAGCACCACTCCTTGGGTGGGCTGTGTTTTTTTTATGCGGGGCAGCTCTCCTTGCGGGACGCACTCCTTGTGCATGGGGCACCCCTACACGGGGGTGCCCCTGCGTGGCACAGCACTCTTTGTGTACAGCAGCACTGCACGTGGGCCAGCTCACCATATAGGTCAGGAGGCTCTGGGATCGAACCCTGGACCCTCCATATTGTAGGCAGATGCTCTATCAGTTGAGCCACGTCCGCTTCCCTAAAGATTTATTTTTACTTATTTCTCTCCCCTTTTCCCTGTTGTCTGCTGTGTCCATCTGCTGTGTGGTCTTCTGCATCCACTTGCGTTGTCAGGTGGCACTGGGAAACTATGTCTCTTTTGTTGCGTCATCTTGCTCCGTCAGTTCTCCGTGTGTGCGGTGCCTCTCCTGGGCAGGCTGTGTTTTTTTTTCACGCAGGGCGGCTCTCCTTGCAGGGCTCACTCCTTGCATATGGGGCACCCCTATGCGGGGGTACCCCTGCGTGGCACGGCACTCCTTGCGCACTGCTTATGGGCCAGCTCACATGGGTCAGGAGGCCCTGGGTATCGAACCCTGGACCCTCCATATGGTAGGCAGACACTCTATCATTTGAGCCACATCTGCTTCCCTAGAACTGTTTTTAATAGCTTAATAGTCCATCTATAACTTTTTGAAGTGATCCCTTATCATTGGACACTTATAATGTTTCCAATTTTTTAGTATTGTAACAATACTTTATTCAGATGAACATCCTTCTAAGTTAAAAATAATCTTTGTTTCATTCTACTTCCATAAAATAATTGGTGCTCATTGTATAAAAGCCAAACACTGCAGAAATTTAGAATCTGGAAACAAAATTTTGGGTAATCTTACAACTCAAAGATAACTGTTAAAATTAGATATATTTTTTTCTGCATGTAATAGCTGATGTCACACCACCACCACATTTACCCACCCACCCACATCTGTGCATACACACTGCCTCACGTCCAGTTACCATGCATGAACTGTTCAAGCTTCTACATAAGGCCATTTCCTTGGCACTGCTTCTGTCTTCTCTCCCTCCTGTCTTCTCCCTCTCCTGCATCATCAATTTTCTTTGTATACTGGATTATCTTCACTAGTATACAGACATGCTATAAACTTCTCTATCTTCAAAAATGCCTCCCTTTACTAAATGTTCTTCTTTAGCTACTGCCCATATCTGCTTTTCTTCAAAGAGTTGTCTATATTCACTGTCTCCAATTCCTCTCCACCCATTCCCTATTGAATCCACTCCATTGAAACAGCTCATCAGGGTCAACAGTGACCTAATTCTCAGTGCCTTTCTTTGACCTATTTGTCCCAGTTGCTCTAGCCCTCTCTGAAACTCATTCCCACACTCTCCTGGTTCTCCTCCTACATCATTGGCTGCTCCTCCTCACTCTCCTTTATCGGTTCATCTCTTCTCCCCAACCTCTAAATAAGGGTGTGTTCCAAGACACAGTCTTTGTGTTGCATTTCAGATTCCCTTGTAGTCTCCATTTTCACAGCTTTAAATACCATCTGTATGTTCATGACTCCCAAATTTGCACTTCCACCCCAGACTTCTCCCTAAACTCTCATCCTTTATTTCCATGTCCTACTGAGAATACTTCTGGGATATCTAATAGACATCCCAAACCCAACAAGTCCAAAACAAACCTTTGACCTCAAACTTGCTTCTCCTACTGTCTTCCTCATCACTGTTGTTGTGAGTTGAATCATGTCTCCCAAAAAGATCTGTTCAAGTCCTAAACCCTGGTCCTGTGAATGTGACCTTATATGGAAGTAGGGTCTTTGAAAATTGTGATGAGAAAAATGAAGCCTAACTGGATTAGAGTGGGCAATACTCTAATATAACTGGTGTCCTTCTAATAAGTGGAAATTTGGATACAGACACAAACACAAAGGAGGCCACTGAAGTAGAGACAGCAGAGGTTGCAACGATGCTTCTAAGACAAGGAATATCAAGGATTTCCAGCAAACACCATATAAAAGCAGCAAGAAATGATTCGCCCTACAGGTTTCAGATGGAGCACGGCCCTGCTGACACCTTGATTTTGGACTCTTAGCTTCCAGAACTGTGAGTCAATAAACTTCTGTTGTCCCAAGCCATCCAGTCTGTGGTACTTTGTTCTGGCAGCCCTAGGAAACTAGGACAACTGTTAATAGTAACTCCATTCTTCCAGGTGTTCAGGACAGAAATCTAGAAGTTCTCCTTGATTCTTGTATATCCTTCACACCTCACAACTAATCCATAAACTATAACTGTAACTGCAAACTGACCACTTCTCACCACCTCCAGTGTAACAATCCCAGTTCAAGCCACCATATTTTCTACCTAGACTACTACTGTAGGATCCAACAGGTCTTTCCATGTCCACCTTTGCTATCCTACAGTCTGTTCTCCACCAAGTAGCCAGAGCGAGCCTTTTAAAACCCAGGTCATAGTATGCCTACTCAAAAACTTCCAGTGGATTCCCAAATGAAGTCCTGAAAAGATTATCCTTTCTCCATTGAATTGCCTTTGCACTTTTGGCAAAAATCAGTTGACTATATTTGTGTGGCTCTATTTCTGGGTTCTCTATTCTGTTCTATTGATCTATCCTTTTGCCAATAGTATTTACTGGGTTACTGTAGCTTTATAGTAAGTCTTGAAATAGGGTAATGTGAGTCCTTTGATTTTGTACTTTTTAAGAATTGTTTAGGTTATTCTAGTATCTTTGCCTTTCCATATAAATTTGAGAATCAATTTATCTACAGCTACCAAAAAGTGTACTGGGATTTTGATTGAGATTGCACTGAACCTACAGATCAAGAACTGGCATCTTAACAATAATGAGTCTTCCAATACATGAACATGGAATATCTCTCAATTTATTTAGATCTTCTTTGATTTCTTTCTTCAGCATTTTGTGGTTTCCTGCATACAAATCTTGCACATATTTTGTTAGATTTATACCTCTGTACTTCATTTTTGAGCTAATGTAATGGTATATTTTTTTTTCCAAATTCCATTTGTTTATTGCTGGTATATAGGAAAGCAATTAACTTTTGTATATTGACCTTGCTAAACTCAATTATTCTAGGAGGTTTTTTTTGTTGTTGTTTGTTTGTTTGAGGTACCTTAGGCTGGGGATTGAACCTGAGACCTTGTATGTGGGCTCAACCACTGAGGCACATCAGTTCCCCTGCTTTGGTTTTTAATGTGTTTTACTTACTGTATGGTTTTTTGTTTTTGTTTTTGTTTTTCAGGAAGCACCAGGAATCAAACCTGGGACCTCCCATGTGGGAAGCAGGCACTCAACTGCTTGAGCCATATCCATTCCCATGTTGTTGTTTTGTGTTTTTTTTTTAGATTCTTTGGGGTTTTTAACACAGATAATAATGTTTTCTGAGAATAAAGACATTATTTTTTCTTCCTTTCTAATCTTTTCACCTCTAATTTCTTTCCTTGCCTAATTGCACTTACTAGGACTTTCAGTGTGATGTTGAATAGTATTTATTTCAAATCTTGGGAACTGTTTGTGGCTCGAGCTATTAAGCTCCTGCCTACCACACGTGAGGTCCCTGGTTTAGTGCCTGATGCTTCCTAAAGAAGACTGAGCAAGACAGCAAGCTGACGTCTGGGCAAGCACAGCGAGTTGATGAGGCAAAATGACACAACAAGAGACAAGAGGAAAAACACAATGGGAGACATAACAAAGCAGGGAGTGGTGGTGGCTCAGGTGATTAGGTGTCTCCCTCCCATATTGGAGGTCCTGGGTTCAGACCCCACTGCCTCCTGAAAAGAAAACCAGCACACAGCAGGCAGACACAGCAAATGCAAACAACGAGGGGGTGGGGAAAAATAAACAAAATAAATCTTAAAAAAAAAAACTTTAACGAGGGGGGCATATGTAGCTCAAGTGATTGAGCTTCCTGTGTTATGCTTCCTGTGTTATGAGGTGCCAGGTTCAATCCCCAGTACCTCCTAAAAACAAAACAAACAACTCAACAAATGAAAAAAAAAAAACACAAAACTCTCCTTGGGAACAGATGTAGCTCAGTGCTTGAGTGCCTGCCTGCTTCCCACATATGAAGTCCTGGGTTCAATCCCCAGTACCTCCAAAAAAAATAACAAAAACAAAAAACATACAACTTTACCAGGGCCTATGAGGCCTGTGTACCCTGGTGCTCGACTACTGCCTAGACCTACTCTCCAACATTTTCACCCCTCACTGGCCTGCCAAACAAGTGCTTGCCTCAGAGCCTTTCCACTTGTTCCCTCTATCTGAAACTCTCTTCCCCTAGCTAGCTTTCCCCACTGCAGGTCTCTGATCAGATGCTACCTTCCAGATACAGTCAATATAAGATAATGCCTCTGTAATATAATAAAAACTTGACTGATCTTTGTCCCCAGCTCCTGGGGAGGTACCTCCGATATTCTTGAAATTTCCTAAGTCAGAAGTGGGGCTAGTCACACCTTCAGTCTTAGAGTGGGGGACTGGCCACACCAGAAAGACCAACCATGTGATTAGTTTGGGGTTTGAGCGACATCATGTCTGCCTAACCTCCCTGACCTAGGAAGGGGGCTGGAGATTAAGCTCAACCCCCTGGGCATTGCTTCCACCAATCATGTCTACCAAATGAAACCCCATATAAGTGCTGGACACTTGAACCTCAGGTGAGCTTCTGTGATTGGTAAGATAAGTCTCTGGGTCTAGAGGCCGACGAGTTGGGACTCCACCTGTTTGAGACCCTCACAGACCTTGCCCTGTGCATATCTGCTTTTGGCTACTTCTTATTTGTGTCCTTTTACTATAATACAACCATAATCGAAAGGATAGTGCTTTCAGTGAGTTCTGTGAGTTGTTCTAGCAAATTACTGAAACTAAAGGGTTGGTGGGAACCCCCCAATCTGTAGCCAGTTAGTCAGAAGTGCAGGTGGTCTGGACCTCCAGGCCTGTGGCTGGTGTCTGAAGGGCAATCTTTAGAGGATGGCCCTTAACCTGTGGAACCTGGCTTAATCCAAGTAATCAGAATTGAATTGCTTTGTAGCTAGTTTTGAAGCGTACCACAGTATTTGCAGAAGCTGCAAGTTTTTGCCACCTGTATAACTGGTGTTAGAAGTTGTAGAAATTTTGGCAACTTTTGTAGCCTTTTATAGCCTCTCACTCCCATCCCCTGCTTTATCTTTCTTTATAGCACTTACTGCCAACAGACCAATTTTATTATTTGTGTATTCATCTGTTGGTCACCTGGAATGTAAGTTCCACGAAGGCAGGGACTTTATCTCTGCCATATACTCAGTGCGTAGAAGTGAGCATGTCATAGGCTGTCAATAAATGCTGGATTAAAAAAAAAAGCCGAATGTGTAATGCTACACTGTATAGTACCATTTAGGCTTCAGGATTGTTTTTTTCCCTTATGTTTTACTATAAAAAAACAATGCTCCAGTAAATACCTTTTATGACATATATAGCTTTGTGCGTTTTGGCAAGTGTTTCTAAAGGTCACATAGATTTTAAAATTTGCACCTATTGCCAATTTCTCCTTCACCAAAAGCATCAACATGAAGATATGAGAGTACTTTAAACCAGTATACAAAATATAGGAAGAAACAAACAACAACAACAAAACAAAAAGCAAAGAAAAACATCACCTCTTTCTGTATTCTGCCACTGACTCGGTGAATTTGGGTAAGCTTCTCTTCTAAGAGCCTCATCTATAGAATGAGTATAATGAGGCTTGTCATAGGGCAAAATGAGAAAATAAAGAGAAAGTATGTGGCATAGTAAGTACTTAAAAATCAGCATCATTCTTCCTTAAGGCAGGGAAGGGAACTGTGATCAACCAGCCAAGATTGTATGAGTTGCTGATCTAGGGGGTTTAAAAGCAACAGAAGGGAAGAGGATGTGGCTCAAGTGATTGGGCTCCCATCTACCATATGGGAGGTCCAGGGTTCAATTCCTGGGGCCTCCTGGTGAAGACAAACTGGCCTGTGCGGCAAGCTGACTCGAGTGGAGAGCTGGCCCACGCGGAGCACTGGACTGTGTGGCGAGGTGGCCCGAGTGGAGTGCTGCCCACAGAGGAGAGCTGGCCTGCATGGCAAGCTGGCCCTAAAGGAGAGCTGGTGCAGCAAGATGATGCAACAAAAAGAGACACAGAGGAGAGACAATAAGAGACACAGCAGACCAGGGAGCTGATGTGGCACAAGAGGTTGAGCAACTCTCTCCCACTCCAGAATGTCCCAGGATTGGTTCCCAGTGTCGCCTAAAGAGAAGACAAGAAAACACAGAAGAACGAACAGCAAATGGACACAGAGAGCAGACAAAAAGGGATGGGGATAAATAAATCTTAAAAAAAAAAAAAAAGCAGTAGCATGGGTAGCATAGACCAGAAGACTTGGCAATGGACTGAGGTAGGGACTGAGGGAGAGTTTTCAGATGATCTTGAACCTTGTAACCTTGGAGATTGGGAGAAAGTCAGTTTAATTAAAAAATTATTTAACAAGAACCTATTAGTGTGTCAGACACTGGACTATCCAAGGGGAGTACAATTACAAACAAGATAGATGGGATCCTGTCCTTAGTGGACCTTGCAAGGTGGTACAACCAATAAAATAAAAGCCAAGAAGAATAGGCCATTCCTAGGACAAGAGGGACATAACTGGAAGCTATGATGGAGAATCAAGGGGCAGGACCATCTTTACGTAGAGTGATCAAGGAAAGCCTCCCCAAGGAGGGGTTGTTAAAGTTGAGTCCCTAAAGGATGAAAAGGAGCAGTCTGGGCAAAAACATTGCAGGCGGAGGGAAACAGCAATACAAGGGTCCTGAAGAAATTTTTTAAAATGGGGTGTTCCTGGAACACAAAAAGTTCTGGGTGGCTGGAAGATGGGGTGCAAGCATGGAGGTGGTATATAAGGCTGGAGAATGGGCAGGGGCTGGAGCCAGGAGGGCCCCACTTGCCATAATAAAGAAGCAGGACTTTATCCTAAGTAGAATTGGAGGAACAGGGGCAGGGGGTGGGGCAGATGTAGGAGAAGCAGTTTTAGAAAAAACAGAAGTGTGAAGCATGAGGTGTGGATTGCCCTGTCCCCAACCCTGGAGGATAAAGTCTAGCTGGGGAGTGCAGAGAATGTTCTTTCTGTCCCTTGACTCAATTGCCAAAAGAATATGAACTGCTAGGGATCTAGCTGAGGAATGTTCAAGAGAAATGCAGCCCACACACGAGGCTATATAGCCCAGACCCCTCAGCAGACCCATGACTGCTAGTGTTGCTTGCAGCCACTGGTGGTGCAGGGAACAATAGTCCTTCAGAAACAGACCAAACACTGGCTGTGTGTAGATTATGCTGTCAGAACACTGTTACATAAGACATAGAAGTAGTCCCACTGCTAAATATGGCAGGGATTGGAAAACTGCCACCACAATATGGCATACACACATACATACATTGCTGTCAGAAAGGAAGAAATAAAAATGATCGCAATTTGCCGATGACAAGAAAAAAAAACTAAAGAAATAGACCAAAAAAGTATCAGGTGTAATTAGGAAATTTAGGCAAGAGGTCAGGTTCAACTATGACAGAAGGGAAGGAAAAAGATTCCATTTACAGCAGTAGAAATAGAGAGGAATCACTGGTTATTAGCACAGTGCTAGATATAGGCCTTAAAAAGAAAAGTTACAAACCACAAATACAGCAAACAGGAGAAATAAAGACATGAATAAATGGGAAGAGATCAAGCGTCTGGGTAGGAAGGCTAAAGGTAGGAAAAATGAAAAATTTCCCCCATGTAAATTTATAGATTTAACACATTCCAATTAAAATACCAACAGGATGCCATTCAGAACTTAATAAAATGATGGCAGAAGTTGTTTAGGAAAACAAACTGGCAAAAATACTGAGGGCAAAAAAGGAACAATGAGGAAGAACTAGGCCTTTCAGAGGTTAAGAATTCAGAGGAAAGTTCTAGAGTTGGTTCGCACTGCCTGGGCACCACTGAACAACTTACTAAGTCAGGGACCTCCCAGGTACCTGGCTATGAAGTCCTTTTCCCTTCCCACTCCTAGAACCTGGGCTTCACACCCCAGCCTTCCCTCCAGGCCCCACCAGTTCCTCTGCACTCAGCTTCCAGAGGGGAAGGAGCTTTCCAAAAACCAGAGTGATCCCCTACTTGAAACCCCTTTGCAGCTCCCCACTGCTCTCGGGATAAAGTCTCTACTCCTTCCCTTGACCTCCTAGGCTTTTGTCTTACTCTCCTGCTTTGTCTGTCTCTCATCACCACTCACCTCCTTGTTCTCTGTCCCAGACATACTGAACCTCTTTACATTTCTAGAAAGGCCCCAGCTCTCACCTCTATTTCTCACCCTCCGCACAGACTGCATCCTTCTCCCTATTCCTGCTCTTCCCCCTCAACCCTTCTCTCAGCTGACTGCTACTTGGCTCAGTCTACAAGGCTCAGCTTAGACAACACGTCTTCCAGGAAGCCCTCTTTGACCTGCTCAGACTATAGCTTTCCCTAATTATAGAACTTGTCACAGCATTTTGCAGCTACCTGTGTCCCTATTAGACTGTAAGCTCTAAGCAGGCAAGGACCTCATCTATAGTGTTCACTGTTGCACCCCAATGTATACTGCTTAAAATGCAAGATTATCAGATCGCTATCAGAAGAGAAGGCTCTGACATTTGCGTGAATAACTAGTTTATCTGATAGATATAATCCTTGTTGTAAATGAATTCATTGGTGTTCAGATGTCTGCCTAGTCTGTGGACATTCCGGTTAGCATGAGTCAGTCAGTGCCTGCTGGCCCCAAAACAGGCAGGCAGGAGAGCTCTAGGGCTAGTATCTGATACGATCCTGCCCAGCTCTGCCCATCCACCCTTAGAAGATATTTCTACTTTTTCCATCTCTCTTCCTCCCTGGTGCTTGGCTCATAGATCTCCCATGGAGTGAGAGACACAGTCAAGTAAGCAAGGAATTATTACACAGTCTTGTACCACAGCCCTGAGTGCAGAGATTGGGGGTGGGGGAGTGGGAGGAGCCCAGCACCCAGGAAACACAGAGGAGATACCTGTTCCAGCCCAGGGTGTCAGGTAAGGCTTCCTGGTGAGGAAACATGGAAGCTGGGGCCCCAAGGCTGAGGACGGATTGGCTAGGCAAAAGAGTGTGGAGTCAGAGGTAGAGAGATAGCAGTGTTCCAGAGAGAGGAAAGGGCCTGTGCAAAGACCTGGAGGAATGAAAACACACGCTTTCAGTCACAGTAGATTGTAGAGAAGCTGTGGGGGAAGTGGCGAGAGATGAGAAGAGGCAAGCGGGAGGCAAAATCACGAAAGGCCAAGATGAGTCTTCAGAGATGGGACTTTCCCAGCAGGCAGAGACTATCTCCTCCACTGGGTCCCTAGCATCTAGTTGAAAGATCTTGGAAATCTCTCCATAGCTGCATATATGCGCTTGGTCTTAACATCTGTATAATGTTCAGAATTCTGTATTTTCCATTTAATAGTCCCCTTTGAATGGACATTGAGGTCCTTTCCAGTTTTTTTTTGGAATCATTAATAACCATCCCAGGATTTTGAATTCAGGTCCCCCTGAGGCCGCCCTTCTATTTCGGGTCCAGGAGGGATCACTGGAGTTTTGCTCAGTCCAGTTCTGCTCTGCATTTGGCTTCCAAACAAGCACCCTTTTGCTATTTCCAGCTGCCCCTTGGAGACTGTGAGACCATATTCCCCTCAGGCCCTCCCTTCCAGCAGCCTGAGCCTCCGTTCCCTTTATAATCATCCTTTTCAGGGATGTACAATAAACATTTGTATGGTAAAGGCAACCCACACTGATTTCCACTGAGCAGCTGAAATACTTAGTACTGACATGTATAATCTAACCCAGCCGGCCTCTGATTTATATTAGGTTATCTTCCCGCAAATCACTTGTAGTTCTAGAGTGAGAAAGAAGCTTCCCCTTGCCCTCCCACCCCTCTCCCTATACCCCATCACCTAACTGCTAAACTATTTAGCTTCCCAGAAGCCTTAAGCTCTCTCCTCTCCTCCCAGCTTTCTTTGCACATGCATTTTCTTCTGCCTGGAATGCTTTTCCTCCTCCCCCCATTTACCTGGCTAACACCAGCTGGTTCTTCAGGTCTCAGTTTAGAAGCCACTCCCTACAGGAAGTCTTCCCTGGGTTAAGAGCTATAGGAGCCTGGGTTAAGAGCTATAGGAGCACCCCATATTTCTTAGAGCTTATATCTCAGTTCATTGTAATTGCCTTTTTAGTTGTCTGTGAAGGGAGTGAGGGCAGAGCTTGGGTCTTCTTCACTGTTGTGTCCCCAGGGTGCAACACAGAGCCAGGCAGAGTCATGGCTCAATCATTTTGGCTAAATGAATGAATGAACAAATAGTGAGCAGGCTAAGAGTGGGGAAGCCACCAAAGTCGCTGATCCTACATACACAATCCCGGGCTCTCAGAGCTGAGGTCTAGGCATTCTGCATTCTGTGAGGGGAAAATACCGTTTCCTGTGGGTGCCTTTAAGGAGTGTGCCATGACCACTCAGATGGGCAATCCACAAGAAGGATGGAATAACAAAAGAAAATGTTCCCCAGAATGCCTCTTCCCAGGGAATGTTTGTCAATGTGACATTCACTGGAGCTCAGCACATGTGCTGGCTGAGGGGGAACACCAGCTTTAACCAGACAGAAGGAAATTCAGCTACTGTGCATGTGGTCGCAATGGGGGGGGGGCGGGGGAGGAGGAGAGGAATGTGGTATGTGGTTTAGAAGCTTCTTGGCTCTCAATTAATTTTCTTCTAAAGAAATCTCCAGATACATCCTATATTTGTAGTTTACCTTTAAGGAGCGTGTTTGCCTTTGAGACAGTGCCGTTAACAAATTATATTGACACAGTTCATTGCTTTCATCAAAAATCTGCTTAGTACAAAATTGATCTGAGTCCAAAAAGGCTAGATTCTATTAAATAAATGCTTTTTTCAAAAAGGTTCTTAGCACTGCCATTAATCTTTTCACTCCCCTCTTGCCCTTTGTGTTCGTCATTTATTCTGCTGTATAAAGTAAGTTTCCAAGGTATGTGACAGTGTGGAAAGCAATTAGGGGTAAATTCTCATTTGCGGCTAAGAAATTTGGGGCTTGGAAAATATAACTTGATGAACTTGATGAGACCATTTGCCATTTTGTACCTCAGTTCTCCTTTGTGAGGCTAAAGTAACTTCTTTATGTGTTGGATAATTGAATTTTAAACCAACAGGTGTTTATTAAGCATCTACTATGTACCAACACAGGGCTGTCAATGGAAGTAATTGGGGCCAGAGGTCATTAACGTTTTTTTGGGGGGATATCTTACAGATCTTTGAGAATCTGATAAACTCCTCTGCACTGTGGCTGTGGTAGCTACTAGCCACATTTGGCTAATTAATTAAAATTGAGTACAATTAAAAATGAAATCTAGGCATATTTCAAGTGCCCAATAGCCACACGTATATGTAGCTATCTACCGTATACAATGCTGATACAGAATGTTTCCATCATCACAGAAGATTCTATTGGACAGCAGTGCATGGATGTTCTCCCCAGAATAAAAAGACTCCTGCTTACATACATACAATATTTTGAATACAACTTCACAAACTTATGGGGGGCAGGGGGAAGGTTCGCTGATCCCTGAAGCCCATGAATCCAACATAAAGAAGTCCTGATATGAAAAGCTATTTGAGGGATTTATGGGAAGATGGTGGACTAGAAAGACATGGGATTCTTCTCTCCTCCAGAAAAATAGCTAGAGGATAGGCTGAAACAGCCTGGAAAAACATCTTCTAGGCAAAGGCTGGACACCACGCAGAGGTAAGAGGACAAAGGAAGGGAATCAGGACCACAGAATTGTGAGTTGAAACCAGCAGCTCCTGCTGCTGGGACTACCCCCCACACTAAAGACACTTTAGAAATCTCAGGCCTCTGGGACTGTGGCTACAAACAAAGAGGGCTCCAGGGATCCACCACCCCAGGAAAGGGGAGAGAGAGGGACACGGCCTAAGGCTGACTCAGCTCTGACTAGCAAATTTGGTCTGCTGTGTCCCAGGAGCCCTTCCAGGCCTGCTGGGGCCTAGTCAGTGTTTGCTTTGGGAGTCAGCAAGGGGCTAAAGATATTCGACCCTCCCAATCTCCTCTACTAACCCGGACTGAGTGTTGATTGTTGAGAACACAGAGGGGAGTGGAATTACTTCCTACCTGGGAAAAGAGAGGGGGTTGCCAGAGAAGGCTGGAAAACTGTCTCTGAGAAAGTTTGAACTACAAGGCTCTTAGCCTCCAGGCAGGATGCTCCATCACAGCGATCTTGTCGGAGTTGCAACAAATACACTCCAACCAGGCATTGAATTGAGAGCTGCTAAAGAGCACCATCTGCTGACAGACCAAGGAAGTGCACACGAGAAAGTTAAAAATAACTGAGAGGCTTTTTCTGGCCTTTATAGCTTCCCTCCCCAAGGTCCTAGGAAGCGGGTCTGCAACCAATTACTGGGTCCAGAGCCCAGTTTTGAGCAACTAGCAGGGGCAATCCTAACAATCCAGGTTCAGTCAAGAATCAAAGAGCACTGGTAACAACACATAGCCTCCCATCACTAAATCCCTAAAAGAGAAGGAAATTGAGCATCTGAGTAAAATACACCCTAATCAGATGCACAGACATCAGCAAAAAATTAAAAGCCATACTAAGAAATGGAAGACATGGCCCAAGAAAAGGAATATACCAAAGCCCCAGAAGAGACACAGGATTTGAGAGAACTAATTAGTGAGATGTGTACAAATTTCCAAAATGAAGTTAATGAGTTGAAAGACAACATGGCTAAAGAGATAAATGACATCAAGAAGATATTGAGGGGAAGCGGACTTGGCCCAGTGGATGGGGCGTCCGTCTACCACATGGGAGGTCCGTGGTTCAAACCCCAGGCCTCCCTGACCCGTGTGGATCTGGCCCATGCGCAGCGCTGATGCACACAAGGAGTGCTGTGCCACACAGGGGTACCCCCCGCGTAGGGGGGCCCCACGCACAAGGAGTGCACCCCGTAAGGAGAACTGCCCAGCATGAAAGAAAGTGCAACCTGCCCAGGAATAGCACCGCACACACAGAGAGTTGACGCAGCAAGATGACACAACAAAAAGAAACACAGATTCCTGGTGCCACTGACAATAACAGAAGTGGACAAAAACAAAAACACGCAGCAAATGGACACAGAGAACAGACAACTGGGCGGGGTGGAAGGGAGAGAAATAAATTAAAAAAAAAAAAAAAGAAGAAGATATTGAGGGCGGCGGACTTGGCCCAGTGGTTAGGGCGTCTGTCTACCATATGGGAGGTCCGTGGTTCAAACCCCGGGCCTCCTTGACCTGTGTGCAACTGGCTCATGCACAGTGCTGATATGCGCAAGGAGTGCCCTGCCACACTGGGGTGTCCCCGGCGTAGGAGAGCCCCACGCACAAGGAGTGTACCCCATAAGGAGAGCTGCCCACCGCGAAAGAAAGTGCAGCCTGCCCAGGAATGGTGCCGCACACACGGAGAACTGACACAAGGTGACGCAACAAAAAGAAACACAGATTCCCATGCCGCTGACAACAACAGAAGCAGACAAAGACGACACAGCAAATAGACACAGAGGACAGACAACCGGGGTGGGGGGGAAAGGGGATAGAAAGAAACAAATAAATCTTAAAAAAAAAGATATTGAATGAGTACAAAGAAGAATTTGAAATCCTGAACAGAAAAGTTACAGAGCTCATGGGAATGAAAGGCACAATAGGTAAGACAGGTAAGATCAAAAACACATTAGATTGGGAAGCGGACTTGGCCCAGTGGTTAGGGCGTCCATCTACCACATGGGAGGTCTGCGGTTCAAACCCCGGGCCTCCCTGACCCGTGTGGAGCTGGCCCATGTGCAGTGCTGATGCGCGCAAGGAGTGCCATGCCACGCAGGGGTGTCCCCCGCGTAGGGGAGCCCCACGTGCAAGGAGTGCACCCCATAAGGAGAGCCGCCCAGCGTGAAAGAAAGTGCAGCCTGCCCAGGAATGGCGCCGCCCACACTTCCCAGTGCTGCCTTGATGACAACAGAAGTGGACAAAGAAACAAGACGCAGCAAATAGACACAGAGACAGACAACCGGGGGGGGGGGGGGGAATTAAATAAATAAATAAATCTTTAAAAAAAAACACATTAGAGGCATACAACAGCGAATTCGAAATGACAGAAAAAAGAATAAGTGATACAGAAGACAGAATGCTGAAATTGAGGAGAGAAAAGAACACAGAAAAGAATGGAAAAAATTGAGCAGGGGCTCAGAGAGCTGAATGACAATACATATCATTCAACACGTATGTCAACAACATACCATGGGAGTTTCAGAAGGAAAAGAGAAGGGGAAAGGGGCAAAAAAGAGTATTTGAGTATATAATAGCTGAAAATTTCTCAACTCTCATGAAAGAAATGAAATTACATGTCCAGGAAGTACACCATACCCCAATCAGAATAAATCCAAATAGACCTACTCCAAGACACATACTACTCAGAATGTCAAATGTCAAAGATAAAGAGAAAATTCTCAGAGCAGCAAGGGAGAAACAAGCCATCACATACAGGGGACACCCAGTAAGACTTAGTGAAGATTGATCATCAGAAACCATGGAGGTGAGAAGACAGTGGTATGTTACAAATAGGATACTGAAAGAGAAAAACTGCCAGCTGAGAATTCTTTATCTAGCAAAACTGTCCTTCAAATATGAAGGTGAGTATAAAATATTCACAAACAAACAGAAACTAAGAGAGTTTGCAAAAAAGAATCCATCTTATATTAAAGGAGGCCTTAGAACCTGAAAGAAAAAGAGAGGGGAATGGGGAAGCAGAGAGCTTTAGGAAAGCAACTGCCATCTTCTATATTTTTCTGGAAGAAAGTATAGAAGAAAGAACAGAGAAAGATAACCAAAAGTGTAAAAAGACAGACAAAAATATGATATGATATGAAAACCAAAGAATAAAATGGTGGAAATAAATAATGCATTTACAGTAATATCATTGAAAAGATACAGGCTGACAGAATGGATTAAAAAAACATGAGCCATCCATATGCTGCTTATAAAAAACTTACCTTAGACTGAAGGATACAAATTGGCTGAAAGTGAAAGATTGGAAAAAGACACTCCATGGAAATAGTAACCAAAAAAAGAGAGGGGTAGCTATACTAATATCAGACAAAACAAACTTTAATTGCAAAGGCCATTATATATTAATGAAAGGAACAATCCACCAGGAAGATATAACAGTCATAAATATCCATGCACCTAACCAAGGTGCCCCAAAATAAATGAGGCAAACTCTGGCAAAATTGAAGGGAGAAATAGATATCTCTACATTGATCACTGGAGACTTCAACATCCCACTCACATCATTAGATAGAACAATTAGACAGAAGATCAACAAGGAAACAGAGAACTTGAACAATGTGATAAATGAGTTAGACCTAACAGACATACAGAGAACACTGCATCCAAACTCAGCAGGTTATACATTCTTCTCAAGTGCCCATGGATATTTCTCCAGGATAGACCACATATTAGGGTACAATGCAGTTGTCAATAAATATAAAAAGACTGAAATTATATAAAACACCTTCTCAGATCATACTGGAATGAAACTGGAAATAAATAATAGACAGGAAAAAAGTAAATTGGCAATTGTGTGGAGGCTGAACAACACACTCCGAAATAATCAGTGGATCAAAGAAGAAATTGCTAGTGAAATCAGTAAATATATTGAGACAAATGAAAATGAGAATACAACGTATCAAAACTTACAGGATACAGTGAAGACAGTCTTGAGAGGGAAATATATAGCCCTAAATGCCTATATTAAAAAAGAAGAAAGAGTGAAACTAAAAGATTTAACTGAACAACTGGAGAAATAAGAAAAAAAACAGTGAAACCATCCCAAATTAAGCAGAAGGAAAGAAATAATAAAGATTAGTGTAGAAATAAATGAAATTGGGGGGAAATATAGAGAAAATCAACGAAGTGAAAAGTTGGTTTTTAAGATCAATAAAATTGACAAACCCGTAGCTAGACTAACAAAGAAAAAAGAGAGAAGATGCAAATAAATACAATCAGAGACAAAAAGGGGAAGTTACGACTGACCCCACAGAAACAAAAAGGATCATAAGAGGATAATATGAGAAACTGTATGCCAACAAACTAACAACCTAAATGAAGCAGACAAATTCCTAAAAACGCACAAACAACCTACACTGATACTACAAGAAATACAAGAACTTAATAAAACAATCACATTTAAAGAGATTAAATCCATCATCAAAAATCTCCCAGCAAAGAAAAGTCCAAGGAAAGTAGATATAGCTCAAGCAATTGAGCTCCCACCTACTCTGTGGGAGGTCCCAAGTTTGATTCCTGGTGCCTCTTGGAGGGAACAAGCAAGATAGAGAGCTGGCACAACGGTCAGGCAAGAAAAGCTGATGCAATAAGATGACACAACAAGGAGACACAAAGGGGAAAGACAATTAGAGACACACAAAGCAGGGAGCTGATATGGCTGAAGAGATTGAGCGCCTCTCTCCCACATGGTAGGTCTCAGGTTTGGTTTCCGGTTCCTCCTAAAGGAAAGATGAGCAGACACAGAGAGCACACGGAGCAGACAGTGAGTGCAAAACAACAAGAGGGGGAGGAATAAATAAAAAAAATAAATCTTTAACAACAAAAGAAAAATGATCATCTCAATCAATGCAGAAAAGGCATTCAACAAAATCCAGCATCCTTTTTTGATAAACACTTCAAAAGACAGAAACAGAAGGAAAATTCCTCAATCTGATAAAAGGCATATATGAAAAACCCATGTCAACACTGTACCGTACTCAATGGGGAAGGGCTGAAAGCTTTCCCTCTAAGATCCAGAACAAGACAAGTATCCCCACTGTCACCATTGTTATTCAATATTGTACTAGAACTTTCGGCTAGGGCAATTAGACAAGAATAACAAATAAAGGCATCCAAATAGGAAAAGAAGAAGTAAAACCATCACTGTTTGCGGATGACATGGTCCCATACTTTGAAAATTCTAAAGTATCCATGACAAAGCTACTTGAGCTAATAAATGAGTCCAGCAAAGTGGCAGGATACAAGATCAACACACAAAAATCAGTAATATTTTTGTACACTAGTAGTGAACAATCTGAGGAGGAAATCAAGGGGAAAATTCCATTTACAATAGCAACAAAAAGACTTAAATACCTGAGAATTAACTTAACCAAAGAAATACAGGACCTATATGAAGAATTCTACAAAACAATGCTAAAAGAAATCAAAAAAGACCTAAACAAATGGAAAGACATTCTGTGTTCATGGGTTGGAAGAAAAAATATTATGAAGATGTCAATCTTACCCAAACTGATTTATAGATTCAATGCAATACCAATCAAAATTCCAACAGCCTACTTTACAGAATTAGAAAAGGTAATTACCAAATTCGTTTGGATGGGAAAGTGCACCTGAATAGCCAAAAGCATCCTAAAAAAGAAGAGCGATGTGGGAGGAATTTCTCTGCCTGATCTTGAAACATATTAAAATGCTACAGTGGTCAAAACAACATGGTACTGGCATAAAGATAGACACATTGATCAGTGGAATAGAACTGAGAATCCAGAAATAGACTCTCACCTCTATGGTCAACTGGTTTTTTGTTTGTTTGTTTTTTAAAGATTTGTTTATTTTTCTCCCTTCCCCTCCCCCCTATTTTCTGCTCTCTGTGTCTAGTCACTGTGTGCTTGTCTGCAGCAGCTTGCATTATCTGCTGGCACTGGGAAACTGCTTCTCTTTTTTGTTGCATTATCTTGCCACATCAGCTCTCCATGTGTGCGGCGCCACTCCAGGACAGGCTGCACTTTTTTCACATGGGGTGGCTCTCCTTATGGGGCGCATTCTTTGCGCATGGGACACACCTATGCAGGGGAGCCCCTGTGTGGCATGGCACTCCTTGTGTGTGTCAACACTGCGTGTGGGCCAGCTCACCAGAGCAGTCAGGAGGACCTGGGGATTGAACTCTGGACCCTCCATATGGTTGACGGATGCTCTATCAGTTGAGCCATGTCTGCTTCCTGGTCAACTGGAAGACAAACCTACCAATTCCATGTTAACGGGACAAAACAGTCTCTTCAACAAATGGTGCTGGGAGAACTGGATAACTATAACCAAAAGTATGAAAGAGGACCCTTTTCTCATTCTCCATAAAAGAATCAACTCAACTTTCCGGTCAACTGGTAGACAAACCTACCAAGTCCATGTTAACAGGACAAAACAGTCTCTTCAACAAATGGTGCTGGGAAAACTGGATAACTATAACCAAAAGAATGAAAGAGGACCCCTATCTCATTCCCTATACAAGAATCAACTCAAAATGGATTAAAGACTTAAATATAAAAGCCAGGACTATAAAACTACTAGAAGAAAATGTAGGAAAACATCTTCAAGATCTTGTGGTAGGTGATGGGTTTCTTGGACCTTACTCCCAAAGTACATGCAACAAAAGAAAAAATAGATAAATGGGACCTCCTCAAAATTAAACACTTTTGCACCTCAAAGGACTTTGTCAAAGGTTTAAAAGGCAGCCAACTCACTGGGAGAAAATATTTGAAAATCACATATCCAATAAGGGTTTAATATCCAGGACATATAAAGAGATGTTTCAACTCAACAATAAAAAGACAAACGACTCAATTAAACAATGGGCAAAAAACTTGAGTAGACATTTGTCCAAAGAAGAAATACAAGTGAGAAATGCTCAACATCACTAACAATTAGGGAAATGCAAATCAAAACGACAATGAGATATCATTTCACACCTATCAGAATAGCTACTATTAAAAAGACAGAGAACTATTAACAAGTGTTGGAGAAGATATGGAGAGATAGGAACACTTATTCATTGTCAGTGGGAATGAAGAAAGGTTCAACCACTGTGGAGGATTGTTTGGAAGTTCCTAAACAAGTTGAATATAGACTTGGCACATGACCCTGCAATACTACTACTGGGGTATATATCCAGAAGAACTGAGAGCAGTGACACAAGCAGACATCTGCACACCAATGTTCATAGAGGTGTTATTCACAACTGCCAAAAAATGAGAACAACAAAGGTGTCCATCAATCTTAATGGATAAACACACTGTGGTGTAGTCACACGATGGAATATTATGCAGCTATAAGAAGAAATGAAGTTGTAAAGCATTTGACAACATGGATGAACCTGGAAGACATTATGCTGAGTGAAGCAAGCCAGGCACAAAAGGACAAATACTGTATGACTGAGTTACTATGAATTAAATATGTATAACATATTGTATGATTCCATTTACATAAAATGTAAATATAAATCAATTTATAAAGTTGAAATTTGATCAGTGGTTAGGTAGGGCTAGGGAAAGCATGCTAAGGGGTGTGGAGTTTTTCTTTTGGAGTAATGAAATAATTCTAAAATTTTTTGTGAAAATGAATGCACAACACTGTGATTGTACTGTCACTGATTGTACACTTTGGATAGATCATATGGTATGTGAGTTTATCTCAATAAAACTGCATAATATGGGAAGCAGATTTGGCTCAACGGACAGAGCATCTGCCTACCACATGGGAGGTCCAGGGTTCAAACCCAGGGCCTCCTGACCCATGTGATGAGCTGGCTCATGTGCAGTGCTGATGCACGCAAGGAGTGTCATGCCACGCAGGGGTGTCCCCCGCATAGGGGAGCCCCATGTGCAAGGAGTGTGCCCTGTAAGGAGAGCCACCCAGTGCAAAAAAAGCGCAGCCTGCCCAGGAGTGGCACCGCACACATGCAGAGCTGATGCAGCAAGATGATGCAACAAAAAGAGACACAGATTCCCTGTGCCGCTGACAAGAATACAAGCAGACACAGAAGAACACACAGCAAATGGACACAGAAAGGAGACAACTGGGGTGGGGGGGGAAGGGGAGAGAAACAAATAAAAAATAAAATAAAATAAATAAAAACCTAAGCTCTTAAAAAACAAACTGCATAATAGATAAATAAATAATTGTACAAGAATAGCCAGAAATAGCAGTTTTGTACAGCAAGGAAAACATAAGAGAGATGGAGAGATAAAGAATTTTCTTTTTTGTTTGTCTGTTATTATTGTTATTGAAATAATGAAAATGCTATAATAATGATTGAAGTGATGAGTGCACAACTATGTGATTATACCAAACACCAGTGATTGTACACTTTGGATGAGTTGTATGCTTTATTAATATGTATTAGTAAAAATGATTTGTTAAAAAAACACAAAATGGGAAACGGACTTTGGCCCAGTGGTTAGGGCGTCCGTCTACCATATGGGAGGTCCACGGTTCAAACCCCTGGGCCTCCTTGACCTGTGTGGAGCTGGCCAGGCGCAGTGCTGATGCGCGCAAGGAGTGCCGTGCCACGCAAGGGTGTCCCCCGCGTGGGGGAGCCCCACGCGCAAGGAGTGTGCCCGTGAGGAAAGCCGCCCAGCGTGAAAAGAAAGAGCAGCCTGCCCAGAAATGGCGCCGCCCACACTTCCCGTGCCGCTGACGACAACAGAAGCGGACAAAGAAACAAGACGCAGCAAATAGACACCAAGAACAGACAACCAGGGGAGGGGGGGAAATTAAATAAATAAATAAATCTTTAAAAAAAAAAAAAACACAAAAAAACTATGAGGGTTCCATCTAAGAATATAGAAAATTGGCAAAAATAAAATAACAAAGCTGCTACAAACCCAATATCTTCACCTTCGAATGTACCTCAACAAGACCAGGCCCTTGTGTTCCCACTTGTCTAGCCATATTAAAAATAACATCAGTTCAATATCCAAAAATAATTGAAAAACAATGTAAAGATTTTCTGCAATTTCTTAAGAAAACTCCAAAGGGGAATTATATTCACAACACACAGCAAATTTTCTTGAAATGATCTTTCCCTATCCTTTTTCTTTTTCTCATCCTCCCACACATGGCACTTGCTTTCCTAAAGCTCTCTGCTTCCCCATTCCAAACTCTCCCCAAATCTGTTGTTTTTTCCCTTCCTCCTCTCCATGTCTCAGTTCTCGTGTAGCTCCAAAGAACATGGCTTTTTCTGTTTGTTTTTTTTACCCGATCATACACATAGAGCGGCGAAAGATACTTCAAAATTCCTAGGGTGCTATGACTAGGAACAAATCCCACAGTAATCCCGCTCACAGCTCTCCCTGCCAGTCTGGACCAGTTTCTCTGGGATGACTTCTTTTCCCACTGCTGGTCTTTCTCCCCATCACTCATCTTCTGCTCCCAGAGGCCAGGGACTGTGAGAAACTCCTGATTGAACCTGACAAAGTTCATTTTACTGGGATGCCAAAGGGGACTGATGTCATAGGGGAAGGGAGAAAACCAGATGGTCAGGTTTGCAGAATGTGCTTATCCCTGAGAGTTGTTTTATTTCTCTTTTATTGGGAACTGCCCCATTGGTAGGGAATAAGTGGCTCACTTTGGGAAGGGCATTCACTTTTTCACTCTTTTTAGGTCAGTCAGGGTCCAAGGATTCTTTCAATCTGAGTACAGACCACTGGTGCCATTCTTTTTTTTTTTTTAAGTAGGTACAGGGGATTGAACCCAGGACCTCATACATGGGAAGCAGGCACTCAACCACAAGCTACACCTGCTCCCCTGGTGCCATTTTTACCAGCATATTGGGAATGATGAATATTGAGCTCCCCCACGTTTTAAGTGAAGGTTTCTATTCATAGGAAGGGCAGTCGTGACCAATGTATCTGAGGATTCCAATGTCATTCACCATCGTTAGGTCATGCACTGGAAATCTGTATACAATGGAGATTGTATATTGAGTCAAGAGCCACCTCGCCTTCCTTCTTTCTCCTCTACACATATCTGAACTTAACCTCTTCCTACCTCTGCATATCAGCTCTTTCTACTTTATTCTGTATCTCAGAATGTACCCTTGCTCAACAGTTCCCTAAGCCAGGAACATAGGAATCAAACTGGACTCCACCTCCTTTTGCCACCCCCAGGTCGAATCCATCTGCTTGGGGTCTCTTATCTCCTTAATACCTTCCATCTCCACCACATCATGTCACATTACATCAGGCCACTGACATCTCTCACTTGGTCTCCCAGCATCCTTTCCTGTCCCCCCTTCCATTTCACCCTGCTACTTCCTGGGGTAACCTGCAAGTCATGTGGGGCCATTCCTGTTCTCACCCTATACTCACCTTTAGGTTAACCTGAGCACACTGTCATATCCCCCCTTGAAAACAAGAATCAAACTCTAGAATCATTAATGAATAACATAGATTTTTAATGGAAGGGTCCATAAGGTCACAGGAGAGGAGTTACAATGCAATGACACAGCAAAGCTTCCTAAATGACCCTTTATTATCTCTCCTTCTCCCCTCCTTACTGTTACCATTAGCTGCTGCCACATCTCTCATTCTCCCTTTCCTTCCCCCACTATCTAGCAGCTGCCCGCTAGCCAAGTTGGCTCTCAGTCTTCTCCCCTATTCTATATCTCCAACCCCTTTAGCTGCCACTCCCTATTGGGAGGGACTCATCACATTCTAACTCCTTAAAACCATTCCGTGGCTACTCAGTGCCCTCATCAGGGAGCCCAGACTTCATAATGTAGCTTAGTAGACCTTGCAAACCCTGGCCCCAGCTTCTCCCTCCTCTTCGCTACTTATACTCCTTGCCCCAGTCACAATATACGGTAGTGGGGATTTCTCCTGGTCTGCGGTGCCCTCTTCTATCTGGGTTTTTTGCCTGAAATGCCCTTCCCTTTCTCCCCCTGGTCAACTCCTACTGATCCTCAATCTACACATCTCCAGGAAGCCCTCCTTGGAATTTCCATGGGTTAGGTGGCTATCTAATATGGTCTCACAGTAGTTTACCCTTATCACAACTGTACTCTAAATGGCTAAGTGTACTCTAAATGACTAGTACCTTGAGGACATGCCCCGGGCCACAAACAGTGCCTAAACTAAAGTATGCGCTCAGTGAGGCTAAAACTAGAAGAACAAAAGCTCAGCAGGGTCTCCCTGCCTAGGGTCTGTGGCCTTAGAAGAGAATGAAGCCTATGGGCCCCTTGAGCATGAAGTCATAATTTTGGCCCCATTTGTGTTCTAACCTGGGCTCTCTGCAACAAAGTCCATCTTTGTTTCCAGGGATGGTCATAAATGCCTAATAACAATTTAGTTATGCTCCTTCTAATCCAGGAAGGCTTGTACTGGCCACATCCCCACATCTGGGCACAGCAGTTTTCTGAGCTAGGGAACTGAGACCCTTTGGGGATTGCATGCTGAAGGACTTTGCACAATACAAGCTGAATCGTTCTATTTGCAAGCAGTCTTCCATCCAGAGTCCTATTACGTCACTCGGCTGACTCCACCTCTCTCCCTAGGGGACAGTCCAATTGTCTTTAAAAAACATTTTAAAAAACTGTCTTTCAAGACAACAATCCCTTAGGAGTGGTAGGACTCAGGATGGTGTTAATACACTTAAGAACACCTCAAAAAATGACTGAACTTTAGGATGCCTTAAGGTTATATAAATTCCTTATAAGGCTGCACTTAGACAACATCATATTTGGCCAGGGCTCTTTCCTGGCTGCCTTCTGAAGCCTAGCAGAAAACAGCTAGAAGGTTTACATACCCAGAATACAACAGACAGTTCTGAGTTTGTTTTATTTTAGAAATAATTTATTGTGTTTTATTCCATTTATAAAAGTAGTACGTGCTCACTGAAGACAATTTAATAAATACAGAAAAGCATACATAAAAATATAGGAATCATTGCCATCAAGAGATAATCCTCATAAACATCCAGATTATTCTATGCTTTTTTTGTTACAAGCAAAAAATATCTATCTATCTATCTATCTATATTTATCTGTATTTCCTCTGTATAGAACTGGGATAACAATCAGATAAAATTTTATTTCCTTTTTCATCTTTTCAGAATATTAAATGAAACACAGCTGCGGTCTCAATCTTCAACTTTACAGGAATGTATGACATCTAAAGTGAAAGTTCCCACAATTCCATTCTTTAGAGACATCTGGTGTCAGTCAGTTTAATTCCTTCAGAATATACACTTATACAAATACGTGTATACATAAAACACCATTTAAAATTCATTTTATATTATAATTAGATTAGCATACCTTTAATATCCTTCAATACATTATTTAATAATTGTATAATATTTCGATGTCATTAAAGGGTTTAGCTACACCTTTTCTGTCAGGAGTTTAATTTTTTAATTGTACACAATGCAGTGAACTTCCTTATTCATAAGTTATAACTTCTTACACACGGTAATTATGTCCGGGTGCCTACTTTTCACTCATTTTGATTTTTAAAGGCTCAGAGGTGGTATAAATAGAAATCAACTAACTTTTGATAAAGAATTTGGTTTTTATTCACTTGCTATTGTTAGCATTAATGGGGCTTGTTTTTAACAAGCTTCACTTCTTCTGACATTTTATTACAAAAATGCTCAAACATACAGAAAGATTGAAAAAAAGGTAGAGTGAATATCCATACACCCACCACCTAGATACTACATTTAATATTGCTAATATTCGTATTTAAATTAAGACTTCCGATGTAAGAACTCATTTTATAAACATGCCAAAGGTTCAATGCTTTGCAATATGGGATGGGAATGAGGAAAGGTGCCAACGTGGGAGTCTGATTTGTGGACCCATATCCGAGGATCATCAGGCTGAGCTTCTGAAGGGCTCAGCCCACAGGTTAGAGCATGGTTCTCTGAATTCGAATCCTAGCCCCCCACTACAAGACCTGGTTTCCATCCTGGGGGAGGATTAAAAGCACAGATCGTGGGAAGCACTAATGATAGTTATGATTCTTTACTTCCTCCCTGTCTTCGATAAACTCCAAGCTCAAGCCATTGCATCCATCTCAGGCTTAATAGGCAAATTTAATAAACTGTAAAAGCGGGACAGCGTGGCCCAGAGAACTACTGACCTGAGGCCGAAGGCCGCGACAGCCCAGCCCAGCCCAGCCGCTGGGGACTCGTCCGAGCCGCTACGGGGTCAGCCTACCGCCCCGGATGATTCCTTCCCTCAAGCGCCCGCTACTCAAAGAACTGCCCGCGGGGCCGGGCCGCGGCACTACCGCGTCACCTGCGTGAAAGCTCACAAAAGCCTGTGAGGCGGGCAGCGCTACCGAGGGACACGGAGACCCAGGGAGCCCAAGTCACTTGCCCAAGTGAACGCAGCTGGATAAAGACTCGCGTGCGTGAACTGAAGTCAAATCGCTCGGCTTCACACCCTCCCTTTTAAACCCCAGCGACCGCCAGCATCCGTGGAGGTGCCGGCCAGCGCGCACGCGCAATCGCCGCAGTCGCTTCCCCTTTAAGAGGATTTCTTTTGCCTCCTCCGACCCCTTCGCTTCCGCTCCACGTTCCCACAATGCAGTGCGTCTGAGCGCCTCCGAGTCTGCGGGGACGCTGCGGGGGAACCCGGGCTGAGGCGGCGGCGGCGGCGACGTGGGCTGCGGCGGGCCCGCGGCGTCGGGAGGTGCGGATGTCGGGCTGGGCAGACGAACGCGGCGGTGAGGGCGACGGGCGCATCTACGTGGGAAACCTTCCGACCGACGTGCGCGAGAAGGACCTGGAGGACTTGTTCTACAAGTACGGCCGCATCCGCGAGATCGAGCTCAAGAACCGGCACGGCCTCGTGCCCTTCGCCTTCGTGCGCTTCGAGGACCCCCGGTGAGGCCTCCATCCCGCCCGCCCGCCCGCGGCCCCGGCCCCGGCTCCTTGACTCCCCTCCCCCTCAGAGGTCTCCCCTCCCCCCTCAGCGCAGACCCCTCACAGCGCCCCCGAGTGGGGATGAGGCCCCCCGCTCACCACAGGCTCAGGCCGGCCTTGGCTCCGTCACTTCCTTTATTATTATTGCTATTCTACTTTACTCAAGAACACAAAAGCTGGGCCTTTGGAGGGCCCAAGCCCGCCCAAACCGGCCTCGGAGACGGAACAAATTACCACTGCCCCGCGGTGGGGAGGCGCCCTTCGCGGGGAAGCGGCCCCACGGCTGAGAAAAGCTGGGCCCCTAAACGGGCCGAGGAGACTCCGTGAAGAGCAGACATCGCCAGGCGCGCTCCCTGCCACCCCTCCCCCAGCCAGAACTCACCGTTGGGGGGAACAGACTGCTGGGATGTGGCTGCCCTGGGGGTCTTAAAGGGGTCTCTGTGATGGTACTGATCTCCTTCCGCATGCCCCCCCCCCCCGACCCCCGCTCCACAAGGCCAGGGGTTCGAACTTAGAATGGGATCGGGGATTTGGAAAAACTTATGAAACAGCCTGAGGGGGTCCCTGATTTCACGCCCCCCTCTAATGAGGGAGGCACCGCTAGATGCTATTCGGGCCATGGGATTTGGAAGCTGTCAACCCCTAAACCGGCTCAAAAGGGTCTTTGTGATTGTCAGCATTGTCGGCCCTGAGGCCGGAAAAGGCCCAGGAACTTTCAAAACTGCAGTTGGCGGTTCTTAGAAGCTACTCTGTTGTATTGGTCTCTGCATTCGGGGTAAATGGGAACAGCCTCTTGTTTTCCGGCACTGTCCCAGGAACCCTTTAACCAGCCTGCGCCCGGCGGGCCTCTCTGGTAGTACTGTCTTTAGTGTCTTGCCTAGCGGCTGTGGTGGTGGTTTTGGACTTGGAGAGCATGTGAGGAGAGGGAGGCAGGAAACACCGCGAGGCTGTGATAGCTCAAGACTGACCTAGCTCATTGCTACTGTCTTGGCTTTTGCCTCAGAAATGGAAATAGACATTTTTTTATACTTAAACTGTAGAAGGCTGCACCTCTATTAATTATTAACAAACAATGTCAATGTGTTTCTTGAAATTGCTATATGTCAAGTACCATGCTGTGTAGTATTTAGCCTTTTCAATAACAACGGTAGGAACTGTTAATTACATTTTACAGATAAGGATAACAGGGATCAGAAAGTTGTTGGTAAAAGTTAGGCTATAAGGGATCAAGGTAGGATTTGAACCAGACTGTTCTGCCCCAAACATACAAACTTGCTGTATGATATGCTACGTTGTCTATTCTTCCCTCATTCCTTTCATAAGAGAAAAGCTGTCTTTTCATATTATTAGGTGCCAAGTTTCAAGCAAAGTGCTGTGCACATACTGTCTTATTTAATCCTTACAATAACCCTGTAAGATAGATATATTACATTTAGAGATGTAAAAGCATCATAAAAAACCTACCCAGAGACAGCTACTAGTAAATAGCAGAAATATGATTAGAACCCCTGGCTCTTAAATTCTAGCAGTTCTGCCTCTCCCCTACTGCATTATAAATATAGCCAGGGTTGTACTGGATATGGTCCTTGTTGCTTTTAGTCTTGTGACAGAATCTTTAGAAGGGATTGTTTCTGTGACACTCAGTGATGCCCTGAGCAGCATATCTTCGGCTCTGTTAGTCCACCTAAACCCTGATCCCATTTTTTTTTTTTTTAAGGTTCCTGGGGCTGGGGATTGAACCTAGGATCTCATATGTGGGAAGCCGGTGCTCAACCACTGAGGCACATTGTCTCCCCTGAGTTGGTTTTTAGTTTGTTTGTTTTTAGGAGGTACTGGGGATCAAACCCTGGACCTCCCGTGTGGGAAGCAGGCGCTCATCCGTTTGAGCCACATCTCTTCCCTCTGATCCCATTCTTTGCCCATCTAATACTGGAGAATTATTTTGGCATTCCTAACTGTCCCAGACTCCTAGGAAAGGCTTAAAGTAAATTTATTGTATATTTACCTCCTTTAGTGAAATTGTGCCCAGATAATGTTTTTTAACTTGTTTTAAAATAAGATAACTTATAGGAAAGTTGGAAAACTAATACAAAAACAATACATAAATAAATAGAACTACAGTATACTTCCTCACGCAGAACAGAGTGGTTTTGACAATTTTAGTCCTCTGATCCTATAGAAAACGTATACTTGAAAAAGTACCATATTCCTTATAAAACATTCATTTGCATACCTGTCTTTTGAGCCTTATTTTTTATTGTGAAAAATATATATAATGTAAAACTTGCCATTTTAACCATTTAAAAATACGTAATTCACTTTTTTTAAAAGGAGTTCCCAGGAATTGAACCCTGGTTCAATTCACACAAAGCAGACGTTCAACCTCTGAGCTACCACCCGCTCTGCTGCAAGTCACTTCTTTAATGGGGTTTTTCTTTCTGTAGACTTTATGGTACTAGCTAGGCCTCGTGGAGAGAATAAGGGGCTCATGTATGGTGTACATGTTCAGAAACTTCACCAAGGTTAGAGAAACACTGATTTATTGGTGAAATCGTCTACTATTTTTCTTTCTTTCTGAATTAGCCTTTTTTATAAGTGACCTAGTCACCCTTTCAGTATCATATCAATCTTAGAAAATCCTGTGTGATAATGGTATACTTTTAATTCCAGTATGATAAAAAGTCTTCAAACCAAAGCAGTAGCATATCAGGATTCTGGTTTGTTTTATCTCCCTCTAGGATTCTTTCCTATAATTATTATTCAAGCCTATCACTGAGAAATCCGCCAGCCTCCTCATCAGCAGTAACTCCAAACTTTTCTTTGCAGAGATGCCGAGGATGCAATTTATGGAAGGAATGGTTATGATTATGGCCAGTGTCGGCTTCGTGTGGAGTTTCCCAGGACTTACGGAGGTCGGGGCGGATGGCCCCGTGGTGGGAGGAATGGGCCTCCCACAAGAAGATCTGATTTCCGAGTTCTTGTTTCAGGTATGTTCCTTTCAAACTGAGATGGTATATGTAAAACACTTAGAGCAGAGTCTGGCCTCCAAGAAATGTTAGCTTTTATTTTTCAGTGCATAGAATCAGTGGGTCTTTCTTTCGAATTGACTATACACAGTGAGTCTGAAGCCTTGCCCTGTCTTGCCATTGAGGCAGGTCATCGTGGTAGTGCAGCCTTGATGGAACATAAACATGCTGCTTATAAAGGAGTTTTCTAGTGGTGAGAGAGAATACGATGGCAAAACCCCTTTCTTTAGAATTGTAAAGACATTTTTATTCTGGCATGGCATTTTATTCCAGCAAGTCTAATTGGCATTAGACTTGCTGGAAAGACATTTTAGGAGCGAGATCTGAACAACCCTGGATCCTGGAAAAGGCCAGATATTGTTGTGGTTTTGGTAAAATTATAAAAAGGAAAAAAAAAAAAGGCCAACTTAAGAGTAATGGGAATTACATGGCAAAGTAGAGAATGAAATATCTGGTGTCGACAAGTGATGAAATGCTAAGCCCTGCAATTAGTTCATGCATATTTTCGAAGTATCAGCACACTGGTAAAGGCCTTCTGTATGTCACAGGGTGAAATTTTAGGACCCGGGTAGAGTGAACTGAATTAAGGAGACTGGCTCCTTTTTAGATGTCATTGTCACTCTTAAAAAAACAATCCATGGTGCTTAAAATTGATACTCAATATCCATCATTTTGTGTCCCTTTGTAATTTTTTTAACCCCAGAACTGTTCCCTCCTTTAGGATGTCATACATATTTTTTTTTCTCTCCATGCTGCTCTGAAATCCTGCTTAGAAATCTATTAGGAAATGGCTGCAGTCCAGAGCTGTGAGCGGTAAACACAGCCTTTGAGAGCAGGAGCACATTTCCCTTTCATGACATAAGGTAGGGTTGTATGATTCCCAACTAGTTTTAGCGTCTGAGTCTTACCTTTCCCCTCACTGTATGAAGAATGTTGATGATCTTTAACAGGTATACTATGTCTAGTTTATCAAACAGCCATTCGTAGAAACAAAAACTTTTTTTAGACTTTGTTGTGTTGTTAACCTTCAACTAAACTTTGGCTATTTCATTGACTGGTTTCAAAATTCCCATGTCCTGCGAACCTGGTCAGGCAAGAAATAAATAGTATTCATAAATTTCATAATCAATTGGGGCTTAAAGTTTTGTGAGTTTGGTATTAAGTATGAGTATGGTATTAAGAGAGACAGAGGCTATGATTCTCAGAGATACTGAACCTATTTTGGGATTTCTTGCTCTATTGGAAAGAATTGGTCTCTGAAAGATTAGGATCAGTTTCTCAAGGTGGTTTATCATACATACCTCCTACTCTTCTCTGGTTTCATGTCTCTTAAGGTTTTTGATTTGGGGGACCTCAGGATTTAAAAGTGGTGATTGATGGAGAAGGGAGTATAGGCATTACTGCTCTTGACAGGGTAGTTAACCTGGCTGAAGGGTGTGGCCTCTCATGTTCTCTCTGTGCCTAGGACTTCCTCCATCAGGCAGCTGGCAGGACCTGAAGGATCACATGCGAGAGGCTGGGGATGTCTGTTATGCAGATGTGCAGAAGGATGGAATGGGGATGGTTGAATATCTCAGAAAAGAAGACATGGAATATGCCCTGCGTAAACTGGATGACACCAAATTCCGCTCTCATGAGGTGGGTCCATACCTTCTGTTGAGCAGGTTGTACCCAGGTCATCCCACCTGAATCTGTCCCAGTAGAACTAGCAACAGGCCATGCATTTGTCACTTAATGTCCTCACATTACCATTAAAGATCTATCTTTAGTGGATAAAGTCAAGGAATTCACCATGCCTGAGCCCCCCTACAGGATCATACAGAGAGAAGTCATGGTAACATTAACTGACAGAATGCTGGTACAGTCTTTCATAATGTGAACTGTTCTGTGGTACTGCCCCTTTCACAAATGGCTCAGTCTGCAGTGTCCCTCCATGAATCTAACCTTTATGGCTATTCCTCCTCTGGACCCAAGCTGAGTTCTATAGGTCATCCTCATATTGTTAGGCAGCCATGTTGGTTTACTTTTCTGGCTCTTATTTTTTCTTTCTTTTGTTTGAATTTCAGGGTGAAACTTCCTACATCCGAGTTTATCCAGAGAGAAGCACCAGCTATGGCTACTCACGGTCTCGATCTGGATCAAGGGGCCGTGACTCTCCATACCAAAGCAGGGGTTCCCCACACTACTTCTCCCCTTTCAGGCCCTACTGAGACAAGTGATGGGAATTTTTTCTTTATTTTTTAGTGTGAACTGAGCTGCTTTGTGCTCAGAGTCTACATTCCAGATTGATGATTTAGTGTCTTAGGAAATTTTTTTAATTTTTTTTTTTTTTTTTTAAAGGAAAAAACCTACATAATTTCTACCAGGGCCATAGTAGCAGTTAAACATTTTAAACTGCTGAAATTGTGGTTTTGGTTCAGAAACAAGTTGTATATTTTTCACCCCTGATTATGGGAAAAAAATCAGTGCTGTCTGTGTCTTTGTGGATTGCTCTGCTATGGAAATTAGCAGAAACTGTGACTGAGTCGGCTCATTCTGTTTAGAAATATATTTTAAACGTTTAGTAATTGACACGTGTGGTGGTCCTTGATTAAAGTTCATAGATTTCACCAAACAGGTACACTGATTTTTAAAAAACTGAGTTGTAGTAGAAACATGTAACCAATTAGTGTAGAGCAGGGCTGGATAACTTTATTCAGGTATAAAGATAGATGGTCTGGTTATGGTTTGAAAACTTCAAACCCAAGGGCAGGTTCAAGATTGTTTTAAAATTTAAGGCCAATCTTGTAAATTAAGCTGACTTTAAGGAAGCACAGCAGATAGGGGAAGGGAGTGGGAAGAAAAGAGTCCTTTTTTGGTAGACAGCTGCACAATAGATCACTGGTAAGTGATAAGTTCTTAGCCAAAACCAACTTTGGCAGTTTGGTTAGAAAAATCTCTAAATTATGTTACATCACATAAATGCAGTTTAATAGTCTTTGGGGGAGAGGTGGGGAGAGATGAAGAGGGAAGATCTTCCTTAGCAGATAGGTCTATAAGTGAATACTTGATCCATTTTCTGGGAAGCTGACAGTGCTTTTTATTTCCATAAAACTCATCGCCTTGCTCTGACCAGATCTTTCCCAATTTTGTCTTCAGAACAGTCATTTACTAAAAAATAACCAATTATTCCCTTCCCAGAATAGTTACTCAGCCATGTGGGAAGAGCTCTTCATCCAACTTTGGCAAAGCGATATTACCTGTTTGGAAACAAAAAAACTTAATAGCCAAGGCTGCTGCTCTAGGCTGCTGCTCTACTAGGTTAACTAATCACTTAGAGATGGAAAGTAAGGAAAATAAGCATAGCTACTATCCTGTTTTTCTATATGAGTATCTGAAAGAATCACAAATAGTTACAAGTAAAGCCAAACTAATGCACACTTTTCAATAAGGGAGAGAGTCAGGCTAATTAGTTATATAAATGGAAGAAAAGACTGTCAACTAAGTTTGTCCCAAGAAGCAAAGTCTGAAGGAAAGTTTTCAGAGAGGAAATTTATATATGATCATTGCACTTGTCTGCTGAAGGAGCCACAAGTATTGGGATAAGATGGGGAGATTATAAAGTTTTCTCTCCACTGTTAACTGTGGTCATTTAGTGAGTTAGAGGCACTATTAGCTCACAAACTCTAGCTTTCCTTCTCACCCTTGCTGCAACCAGAGCTTTCCTTTAATTAGTTTGTCTTCATCAAAGTGGTAACTGAGCTGAGCAGAGCTGAAGTTTGTATATGGAGACTGAGTGGCTTTCCCCTGAGGGGATTTCATCCCACCTGCAGCAACTTTGAGTCCTACCCTGTCTGAAAAGTTGACAAAAACAGTTATGACCAGCCCAAGGGTCTGGAGTTTTCAATGCCTGAAGGGACTAGGAAGCATCCATTTAAAACACTATACTTACTATAGTTATGTTTTATTTGGCCTGCATGGTATGTATTTATTTTTATTTATTTTTAATTAGCTGTCAATTCTTAAAATTTTGGAAATAGCACACAAAATGCCAGATGTTCAGGATCTCTGCCTGGTCGTGAATGAGTAGCAGTGAGTGCCAGCTGCCCTATTAGGCAAAGCTTGAGCACCAAGCCACCTTACATCTTCCCTTTCCCCCACCCCCAGTACAGCTCTACTTATTTCTGTTACCTGCTGGCTCTAAAGGTAAGTGTGACCCCTGGGCTCTACTGCTACCTCAATGCTGTCACATCTATACACACATTATACTTTTCAAAGGATTTTCACCTTGTTCATTGGGTCCTCAGTACCTATATTTATTATTCCTTAGTTCATCTGGCCAACACATACCTGGGGGGGCCACAAAATACTCCTCTGTGACCCGATGGGAGTTTTGCAGAAGTTCTTCAGCACAGTTGCCCTCTACCACATTATCAGCTCTCAGATACAGGCATCTACAAAGCCCAGAAGTTCAAGGTTAGCAATCTCAGACATGGTAGGAGAAGGTCAAGAATGGGAGAACAGGGAAGCGTTCTTGGCCCAGTGATTAGGGCGTCCGTCTTCCACATGGGAGGTCTGCGGTTCAAACCCTGGACCTCCTTGACCCGTGTGGAGCTGGCCCATGGGCAGTGCTGATATGCGCAAGGAGTGCCGTGCCACAAGGGTGTCCCCTGTGTAGGGGAGCCCCATGCACAAGGAGTGTGCCCCATAAGGAGAGCTGCCCAGCACGAAAGAAAGTGCAGCCTGCCCAGGAATGGTGCCGCACACACACAGAGATGACGCAACAAAAATAAACACAGATTCCCGTGCAGCTGACAACAACAGAAGCGGACAAAGAAGACACAGCAAATAGACACAGAGAACAGACAACCGGGGCGGGCGGGGGAGAGAAATCTTAAAAAAAGAATGGGAGAACAAGGGAGCAACATTTTTCACTTATGGTTACTTCTCAAAGGCAGAAGAGATGATCAAACAGTAGGCCAAATAACTATAGATACTCTAAAAAACTAGAAATAAAAAAATTGTCCATAATTGTACCACTCAAAGGTAATAACCATTGGGATTTCTGGAATTTGTATAAATGTTGGGCAGTATAACAAGATGGCTAAGAGCTTAGGGTCCTGAGTCACACCTGAATTCAAATCCCAGTGCCACACATAGTATGAGTGAAAAGTTATCCTTTCTATGTTTCAGCTTGATTTGTAGAATGCTACATAGGGTTGTTGGAAAGATTAAATGAAACAGATGCTACAAAATAAGATCTGATAATACTTGTGCCTGCATTCTCAAGGCATTAAAAGGTGGGTGCTGGACTCCCATCTACCACGTAGAAGGTTGCTGGTTCAGATCCTGGTGCCTCCTAAAGAAGAGAGCAAGCTGGTGCAATGGGCAGGCACAGCAAGATGACCCAACAAGAGACACAAGAAAAAACATGAGACAACAAAGCAAGGAGCAGATGTTCCCAGTCCCTCCTAAAGAAGAGAGCGAGCTGATGCGATGGACAGGCATGACAAGCTGGTCCAACAAGATGATGCAACAAGAGACAGCAGGGATGAAAAACAATGACAGGCACAACAAAGCAGGGAGCACAGGTGGTTCAAGTGATTGGGCACCTTCCTTCCACATCAGAGTTCCCAGGTTCTGCTCCCAGTGCCTCCTTAAGAGACAAGGAAGAAGAATAGACACAGCAAGCGAAAAACAAAAGGGTGGGAAGAAATAAAGATTTTTTTAAAAAGTGGGTGCTGAGCAGCAGATGCTTAGAAAGAGAGTGCCTGGGTGCACCTTAGACTCCACCATCACCTGATGTGTGCATATGTCCTTGCCTCAAACCTGCTTTGGGTAACCTTCAGTGCTCCTACAGATTAAAGGTTGCTAATTGTTAAATGGGCACTGGGAGATTTTGACAACCACCACTACAAGCTATTGCTTCCCAATGTTAGAGCTAACAGCAACTGATTTTTTCACTCTCATTTGGTAATAAGGTTTCCTATGTAAATGAGACATGGAAGATTGTACCCCTTTGAATTCCACACATTTCCACTTACTATTTATGACGGAGTTATTTCTAGAACAGACCCTCATCTCTGTTTTCTTAATCATAGGTTACTGATTTGATAACTCAGGGTTTCTGTGACGGTGGCACTCTAAGCAGACCTCTCACTTGGCAAGAAACTTTTCAGTCTCAGAATCATTTGTAGAATACCAGAACAGGACCAGATGAATTCTTCAGGTGTCTGCCAATTAGTGATTCATTGACGATGTCTATCTCACACCCTATCTTTCTCAATATGGCTTTCACAAGAGAATTTTGTCCAAATTCCCTAAGAAATCACTTTTTAAAGTAAGTTTTCCTATGCATCTTACGTAGCATTTAGGTATTATGCTTGGGAAAATAAAGAAGTCCCTCCAGTCTGTGTGTTGTGATTCAGATGAGGAACCCTGATTGAGAAAGGCTTCTACTGTGAGTTAGAAATCCCCATCCTCTAAAATGTACACTCACTTAACCAGGAACTGGAAAATATGTACAAGGACATGGAAGGTGCTGTGGCAGTACAGAGATAGAAGTGACTACTTATGTGCTCCTCTTGGCCTTTGGACTGACTGATGAGACATACTGCCACTAATTTTGTTTCTTTGTCACATGATGAAAGTGGAATCATTTAAACATACTGGATCCTAAATTTATGGAAAGAGTGTGGATCACTGACTGCCAAGTTGTGATTTTTGCCACCAGACTGAAATTCCTCTTCATCTTTTCCTCAAGTTCTTCCTGAGTAATGATTATAATTCCTTAGTTATACTCTAGATGAGTTGGGAAATTGATTCCTCTATTCCCTCCTTTCCCAAAGAAATCAATAAAGAACATTCAACATTTACTGGTGTCTAAGCAGTGCTAGACACTGAGAACCTGAGCAAAAACACGTTTCCAGGAACTTGGTCAAGTGGCAGAGAGGGAGGCAGAGAATCAACTACTACTCAAATAGATGTGTAAGTACCTGTAAAACTACAGTTACCTTGAACACCATGAGAGCCTCAATGTCCTGAAACGGAACCTGACTCAGCATGAAAGAATGAAGACTTCTTTGAGGAAGTAACAGTTGAGATAAGAAGGAAGTTAAGTAGGCAAAAGAGAGAAGGTGGAGGTAAGGGCAATGTCCAGAATTTTAGGCAGGAAAGAGCTTGAGGCAATCCTGAGGTTGGCGCACTTGGAGAGGTGGTCAAGAACTAGGGTAGATGTTGCCCTGCAACTTTTGCCTTTATCCTGAAAAATGCAGGGAAACTTCTTGAAGGGCTTTGGTAGGGGAGTAACACCAAATTTCTGTTTTGAAACACGGTGTAACTTTCAGCAAATTGGTTAATTTCTCAATACCTGAGCATCAGATTGCAAAGTAGAGAAAGGATTCCAAGGACTCAGGTTTTTTGCATACTCTTTAAGGGAAAACAACAAAAATATCTTAATGCATATGCCAGAATATATGAAATGGATTATACATAAAGGAGGAATGATAATCAGTGTTCTGCACTTTGCTTTTTTTATTCATTAATAATCTCTCCATATAAGCACATATAATTTTACTTTGTGTTTTGTTTTTTATTGTTTGCTTTTAGGAGGCACTGGGGAATGAACCCCGGACTTTGTATTTGGGAAGCAGGCACTCAACCAACTGAGCTACACCCACTCCCCTCAGCACATACCTTTATTTCACTTTTTTAACAACTGCCTAATATTCTGTTGTATGATGATGAACTTAGCTGTAAGAAATTTGATTTATTTAGCCAGAAACACTTAGGCTGTTTCTGGGTTTTTGTTTTGTGGGTTTTTGTTCTGTCTTGTATTATAAACAATTTTGCAATGTACACCTTTGTGCAAGCATCTTGACACATTTTCACCAGTGATTCCAAAGGGAACGGTTGTATATGTACATTTAAAGAGTATATGTACATTTACATATACACAGAGTATATGTACATTTAAAATTCTGAGACAGGAATTCAGCAGTAAACAAATCTCACGAGCTAACATCCAAACTAACCAAGAAAACTTTCAGAAGAAAACTCAGGATAAAGAGTTAGGGACTGGAAGGAAAAAGGGGACTTGGAATAGTCAGGAGAGGCTTCTCTGAGAATAGAGCCTGAGATCTGAAAGCCAAGGAGACAGCAATGTAAAGACATGGGGGCAGATGGTCCACGAAAAAGGTAATAGCAAGTGCAATAATTCTACAGAAGGAATGAAACTGGCAAGCTGGAGAAACAATAAGGAGAACAGTGTGGCTGGAGGGTAGCGAACGAGAAGAACAGTGTGTCCAAGTGGTAGGCAGGGATTCTATTAGGTAGGGTCTTGATTAAGTTTGGCTTTTGTTGTAACACTTGGTCATTTTAACCATTTTTAAATGTACAATTAAGTGGCATTAATAACATTCAGAATGTTCTGCGACCATCACCAATATCTGTTACCAAACTTATTACCCCAAACCGAAATTCCGTATGCTAGAGAATTTTAAGGGGAGTGGCAGGGTCCATAGGGAACAAGGGGGAAAGTAAAACTACTTAATAAGTAACGTGGGCAAGTTTTTTAATGCCGCTAAGGCTCCTTCTCCCTCTGCGAAGTGGGGAAGCTATTCGCCAACGTAAAGACCTACGAAGGCGCCACAGTCAAGGTTTCAGGGCCCGCCGCCACGATTTACCTATCCTCTAGTACCGACTCCATGGGCTCCACTCCGTCCGTGTCCACGGCGCGGAGCCGGTCGGCAAAGGTGATGGCTTTCTCCAACCGCGTCACGGCCTCCTGGCTGCCGAAGTCCACAAGCGCCAGGCGCTCCAGGTGCTCGATCACCTCGGGTGTGACTCGGCCACATCCTTGGGGGATGAGGCGGGGACCGTAGGTCACGGGTGGGATCTGCTCCGTCTTCCGGTCGGCTTCCTCACCTGCCTGGATGCCCCCAGCCCTTACCTGAGGACCAGCCTGGGAGGTGAAGCCCCGGCGCCACCTCAGCGGGGACCGAAGGCACGGCCGCACCGCCCGCGCCCACATTTCCTTCCTTCTGGGCTGGCGTAGTGCGCCCTTAACGCCAAGCGACGCTCCTAAGAGTGATGACATCAGAGTGCGCCGCTGCCACTACCGCCGCCGCCTCCTCCGCTGCCGCTGCCGCCATGAATAGCGTGGGGGAGGCATGCACTGACATGAAACGCGAGTACGATCAGTGCTTTAATCGCTGGTTTGCCGAGAAGTTCCTCAAGAGGGACGGCTCCGGGGACCCTTGCACCGACCTCTTCAAGCGTTACCAGCAGTGTGTTCAGGTGAGACGCGGCTCGGGCCCTCACTCCTGGATTCCCAGGCGCCATCTCTCTGCGGTGTCCCACGCAACATGCACCTCATTTTCCGGGGCTTGGGACTGACAAGATGGAAAAAAGCCGTAAAGAGGCTAGTGGCAGGAGCCCCTCACTTACTGCCACCACCAAGGCCCCGGAGTATCTGTCTGAATGAGGAAGTTAAATATTTATGCAATGCGTAACCTTTTATGAAGCACGGTAACATCTCTTCGTTCATTTGGAGTTCATCCTAAAGTTGCAAAGTGGACCAAGTTATTCCCATTTTATAGATGGAAAACTCACACCATTAGATATGAAGTGATTAGTTCAAGTTCACTAGTATCAAATTTCCTTGCTTCTCTTCCAGGTGGTGCACTTTTGCACTACTGTGTGCATGTGTGTGGTAGTGGTGGTAATGGGAGAGTTGTTAGCCCTTCTCTGGTCAAGACACTATGGCGGTCCCATTACTTTTGTTGTTATAATTCCTTCACTGGCCTATTTATTTCTCCATCGGTCTCTAGCTGCAACTAGGAAATTGTTCCAGCCCAATGGAAGTGAAACTGCTTTGACTGTAAGAACAACAGCACTGAGCAAAGCACTTCCAATGAGTTAACTTGTAAAATCCTCATGGCAATTCCAGGATGTAGTTGCTATCTTTGCTCTATTTACAGAGAAGGAGTGAAGCCTGGAACAAGAATTAAACCCATGCCTGTCACAAAGATATAGTGGTGATACTACTTTATAAATTTCACTTCTGAGATTAACAGTCCCTCTCAGGTCTTACATTGATTTCTTCATAATGGCACTTATATTTGTTTGGAAAAAAAAAAGAATGGGGTTTGAATCATGATGGTTTGGAGGCCTTATAACCCAGTCTGATTTCACTTTTGCACATTTTATTTACAAAGTTTGGTTCTCAGGTTTCACATAAATGTTTATAATGTGTTTTCTCCTTCCCTCAGAAAGCAATAAAGGAGAAGGAGATTCCTATTGAAGGACTGGAGTTCATGGGCCACAGCAAAGAAAAACCTGAAAGCTCTTCTTAACCTTCACAGTCACCTTGAAAAGGGACTACTCAAATCAGGAAATTGAAGACTCTGGATTTTGTCAAATAAGGCTATAAAGATAGCCATCTATTTGATGAGGAGTTTTATTTCCTCCTTGATGTTTCCTCTCACTTTGTACCCTTTGCTCTGGTAAAGTGATTTCTCACTTACCCTGGCATCTTGCAGGAACTGTGTATACTAAAACTGAATAATTTCTTGGGATTATGGTTGCAATACTTGGTCTGTCATCAGCTTTAAATATACCATGTATGTAAATGATGATGAACTAGTCATGAAGGTCAGGGTTACCTAACCTCTCTTAAGTTGTACTACGAACTATATTCAGTACACTATACTGGCATCTTTGTACGTGGAAATAATTGGTTAACACTTCTCTTTCCTCTCAGGGAGGCACAACAGTGTCAATGCTTGGGAGTATAATTTTATTTTTTATATAGTAGTAACGATTAAAACTGTGGCCTGGTTAGCCAAGAAAACAGCTTTTAACAGTTCCCTGCCTTAACAAGAGATGCTGGATTGACTGGAAAGCTTCAAGAATGTTGCAGTGAACACCATCTCAGAGCTCACAGTGTAGTTCAGGAATTAAGATACTTGGAGTAACTTTGAAGGAAGATCCTAAATTGCAAAGAATTGTTTTTGTCGACTTCCAACCCAAGTCAGTGAATTAAGCCAACCTACATATCATAAAATGCTGCATCTTGTTAAATGAGGTAAAGAGTTTGATTTATTTTATCCTTCGCTATAAAATCTATAATCATGAACGTGGAATAAATCATAATATCTAATTTCTGTCATTTGCCCCTGGACCAGTGTACTTTATGAAACACTTCGTACCTTTTAACTCCAACATAGAATTCCTGATTCAAAGGTTTGCTTGATGTGAAAGCTGCTTCTGCTAGCCCAGAAATTGACTTCTGAATCCCTGGCTCTTGGGAAAAATTATAGGAAGTATCTTGAGCAATCCTCTTCAGTTTAAATTGAGGGGGTGAGGATGTTCAAATTTATTAATTGCCAGAATAGATTTAAGAATTCCTGAGGCATAACTCCATAACTTAAGCATTAGGTATTTAACCTTATTCATGTTAACAGGGCTAAAAAGGATAAAATTCTAATTAACTACCTTGCTTTATCACCATTCTGGAAAAAAAAAAGGAACATTTTCCTGAGTAACTGTTCCTCACCCTATTTTGACTTCTTCCCCATAAAGCAAATCCAGCAACCTCAGATACTTCAAGGATTTTAAATTTTGATAAGGAACTCTTAATTTTTTCAGATTTATTTATTTCTCCCCACCCCCTTATTGTTTACATTTGCTGGTCTTCTTGTTGTGTGCTGGTCTTTTTTTTAGGAGGCACATAGGAACTGAACGTGGAACCTCTTAATCACTTGAGCCACCTATGTTCCCTACTTTGTTGTCTCTCATGATGTTTTCCTGTGTGTATGTTCTTGCCTCATTGTTGCATCAGCTCACTGCGCCAGCTTGTTGTCTTGTCTTCTTTTAGGCACCAGGAACCAAACCCGGACCTGCCATGTGGTAGGTGGGAGCTCAATCACTTGAGGCACATCCAATTCCCATGAATTTTTTTTTTTAAGATTTTATTTATTCCTCCCCCCCCCCATTGTCTGCTGTGTCCATTTGCTGTTATGTTGTTCTGCATCCGCTTGCATTACCCCGCAGCACTGGGAAACTGTCTCTTTTTTTGATGCGTCATCTTGCTGTGTCAGTTCTCCGTGTGCAGTGCCACTCCTGGGCAGCTGCGCTTTTTTCACGTAGGGAGGCTCTCTGTGCCGGGCATACTCCTTGTGCATGAAGAACCCCTATGTGGGGATGCCCCTGCATTGGCGGGGCACTCCTTGCACATGGCAGCAGCACTGCACATGGGCCAGCTTACCACATGGGTCAGGAGGCCCTGAGAATCGAACCCTGGACCCTCCATATGGTAGACGGATGCTCTATCAGTTGAGCCAGGTCCTCTTCCCACCCATGAATTCTTAATTGCCCTTTCAGAATGCTTTTGTTGCTACTACTACTTCTCACAATTCTTATGACTACAGGATAGTTTTAATCCCAGAAACAAAAAAAGCCAGCACTGTATGTATCACACTGCATTTATTTCTTCAAAGATTTCTGACTCCTGTCAGCCTTTAGGGTGCTAAAAAATGACACCAAGGTGAGACTTGACACCTTTGGAGAAAAGTCTTTCTCTGACTTTGGGGAGTATTCTGGAGTAAATTCTGGTTGAATGGCACAGGACAAAATTGTGACCTAAAGAAGCCCTTCCTCTTGAGAATTTCAAGTACCTCTCTCAGAAGTAAACTGGAGCCATTCTGCTGGCCACTCAATCTTTTTGCCATCCAAAATCTGTCAGGACTCTCTTGATACCTAATTAGCTCCAGTGCTCTGCACTTGTGGTCCCCTTTTTTTTTTTTACTCACCCCAGGCACATGAAACTAAGGACAGGCCTTTGCAGACATGTATTCAGTGAGCTGGACTGGACCTGAAACACTGTAAACAGCAGCCATACCCTTCACATGCAGAAACGGAAACACATGCTAATTTCTGAGGAAAACTCCCCAAAGAATACAACTTTCAGCACATGACCAAAGAGAAGTTATTTATTTAAGCCATCTCCTGGCGCAAGCAAAGGGATGGAAGAGCATCATCATTTGGTCATCATTTGATGAAGGTGAGTATAAGGTCCCATATACTTTTCTGGTCCATGTGCAGAGTGGTCCCACCCAGTGCTGTGGTCCCAGTGCCTCCATAGTGGTCCAAGTTCTCTTTACTCATCTTCATAGCCAGTCGGAAGCGGATTCACATGAGGGTTATGGAATAGGGTATGGTTACCATCTCCCCAGGGAAAGGGCTATGAAGTGAAAAAATCAATTAGATAATTCCAGAAAATAGTTCAGAAACAAGAGTGCTATTAATTGTATAAAATAGACAGGATAAGTGACAGATACATAAAAACAAAAAGGAAATTCGTCCTTTATTACTGGAATATTTCAACCTTCCTGTGGTTTAAGGAAGCTCTTAAAACTACCGAGTTTTTCTTCAAGCAGACGGTTGGGAAAGCAAGTTAACTTGCTTTTTTTAAGCTAGTTACTCTTAAGCTTCTCCCTAGTAACTAATATATTACTACCATGTTTATGAAAAGCATCATCCTCCAATCATCTGTATCAGAATGAAGGATGTATGAGGTGGGAGAAAGGGAAGACATGCTTATTTAAATGAAGATTTCAGGGCTCAATCCCAGACCTGAAACAATCTCTGGACAGGAAACTGCACTGGTTCCTAACCAGAAGCAATTTTGACGCCAGGGGACACTGGACTGTATCTGCAGACATTGGAGGAGAGAGGGGGAGAGGGGCTACTGACAGCCAGTGGGTAGAGACCAGGGATGCTACTAAACATCCTACAATGCACAGGCTAGTCACCCTGCCCAACAGGATATCCAAATGTTAAGTGTTGGGGTGAGAAACCCAGCTGTAGGGTTTCTAATTCTATCCTACAAGGGTTGGAGTTAGGCTCAACCACACAAATTCTTTCTGATTCTAGGAGTCTAAGGTAAGTCCATAAGGTCAGTCCTACCTGGGCTGACATATTAAAGACCCAGAAAAAGCTCGTAAGAATACATACAGCAACCAACAGAAAACAATAACAATGTATCTACATCAATACCCAAAGAATAAAATAGTTGAAATGATAACTAATATAGAGGCAGAGAAATATGGGACGCTGTCAGTTTCTTCATTCAACTTTACAAGAGCTGCAGCAAGTATCCGCTAGATCCCCAGGTCCTAGAAAGATGAATCACCTTCAGACTCCATCACACTAAGTGGGTTTCCCAAATTTCCAAGTTTTATGCAACTAACATCTATTTCACATCAGTATCAGAAGATAGAAGATGGACAGACACGGAGGGAAAAGGAAAACCGAAAGGGAGACCATGAAGGAAACTAAGACATGACCCACGAGTTCCGTAAAATGGGCGAAATTAAAAATGTTTTGTCAATTGAACAAAAAACTGGATGCTCCTGGCACCTACGCCGCTAAAGAATGAAGACCTTAGATTAGGTCATTTGGAATGAAAGGGGAATGAACACCCGAGGCGGCAAAGGCGTACCTTGGACCTGATGCGGAGATGGGGGTAGGCGACGAAATCGGGTCTCGAGTGCTCTCCGTGTTGCCCCTTCAGGAAGACGTTCAGCATACTCACTCCCACCCCGGGAAGAGCAACGAAGTAGGTGAGGGCCTTCCACATACGAGCTGCGGGGAGGGCACAACCGTTCAGGGCTGCCACGGCGTCCCGGCCCCCCCCCCCCCCAACCCCAGAGCCGCAAGCCAAGGTCACAGACCCGCCCTGTCTCCCGAATAGGGCTGAGGCCTACCCCCCGACCCCAGCACTAGTACCTGAGCCCTCCTCGCCGTGGCCGCCACTCGACATAGGCCGCCCCACCTGGGGCCGAGCCCGAACTGGCAGTCCAAAAACCCGAAACCCATTAGCTGCCGCCATTTTCGCCCTGGACCGCCGCTGCAGCGCCGGAAGCGGAAACAGAAAGCTGTGTTATGGGGGCGGGGCCGTAAACTCAAGAAGCAATTCCTATTGGGCTACGCATTCTCACTCGGCATTTAGTGGGTCTGAGGCGCCTGCGCACCAACCACCAAGCGGTCAGAGTCGTAGTTCTAATCCTCGCAGCCCCGAGCCGGAGGAATCTGGCTTTCTGTGCTTTCTCCTTCAGGCTTCTTCTTGCGCATGCGTATGGCCTCCCCTACAGTCCCCACCTTGATAAGGCATAATCGGAAAAGAAAGGTTTGCGGAGGGCACCCTGGTATTCCGATGGCTCGCATCGTTGGAGTCCTTAGACAACAAGTAACGGGAGCTTCACAGAACAAACTATCCTATCTAAAATGCCATTCCCGGGGAGCCGATGTAGTTCCGTGGTTGAGCGCCGGCTTCCTACATACGAGGTTCCGGGTTCAACCCTTCGCCCCGGTACCTCAATTAAAAAAAAAAGAAAAGAAAAGCCGTTCCCCTTCTTTGCCATCCACTGGCCCTGCGTTTTTGTTTTAATTTTTTTCATGGCACCTGACATCATCATCGACGTTATTATGTTGTCTTCCTCACTAAAATATAAGCTCCCTGATGCCAAGCGTTCTCTCCTGCTGCATTCCAGGAGCCTGGAATCATGACTGGCATATAGAAGGAGCTTAATACAAATTTGCTGACTAAATGAATAAATAATTAATAGCAAAGGGAACCAGAAAGAGCCCTGGAATTTGTGCCAGAAGATGTGGATTTTTTTTTTACAAATTGATTTTATTGGTACATGTTAATAAAGCACACAGTTCATCCAGAGTGTACAATCAATGGTATTTGGTATAATCACATAGTTGTGCATTCATCACTTAATCATTATTAGAGCATTTTCAGTATTTCAATAATAATAAAAAGCAGACAAACAAAATTCTTCACCTATCAGTCTCTCCTGTTTCCCCTGCTGTACATATCTGCTATTTCTGGCTATTCTTGCACAATTATTTATTTATTAAGTAGTTTTACTGAGATATATTCAAATACCATACCATCTATCCAAAGTGTACAATCAACGGCTTTTAGTATGATCACAATGTTTTGCATTCATCACAAAAAACTCTAGAATTATTTCCTTACTCCAAAAAGAAAAACTCCACACCCCTTAGCATGCCTTCTAATCAAATTTCAGAAGATGTGGATTCTTTTTTTTCAGGTACTGGGATCAGGGATTGAACCTGGGACCTTGTATGTGGGAACCTGGCACTTGACCACTGAGCCATATCAGCTCCCCTGAGTTGGTTTCTTTTCTTTATTTATTTGCTTGTTGTTTTTTTTAAAGATTTATTTATTTCTCCCCACCCACTCATTGTTTGTATTTTCTGTGTCTGTTCGTCTTCCTTGTTTCCTTAGGAGGCACTGGAAACCGAACCCGGGACCTCCGATGTGGGAGGGAGGCACTTAATCCCTTGGGCCACCTCTGCTCCCTGCTCTTTTGTGTCTCTCGTTATGTTTTCTCCTGTCTCTTGTTGCATCATCTTGTTGCATCAGCTCACTGTGCCTGCCCCTTGCACGTGGCCATAGCACCAGCTCACTGTCTTCTTTAGTAGGCACTGGGAACTGAACCCAAGACTAGGTGGGAGCCCAGTTACTTGCCATATCCACTTCCCTGTTGTTTGTTTGTTTGTTTGTTTTTAGGAGGCACTGGAAACCGAAACTGGGACTTCCCATGTGGAAGCAGGCGCTCAAGCCACATCTGTTCCCCAGAACCATTATTTTTCTTTTTTTAAAATAGGAGTACTGGCAATTGAACCCAGGACCTCATACGTGAGAAGGAGGTGCTCAACCACTGAGCTACATCCGTTCCCCTGGAAGAAGATGTGGATTGTAATCCAGGCTCAACAATCCTCAATCTTTAGCTTATTTTAGTCACCTTAACCTTCTCTCCCTTGAACTTCTGGAAACAAAAGTTGGCACATCTTTTGTCTCTACAATGTTTTCATTCTCTTTTCTTTTTCTTCTTCTATTCATCTAACTAAAAAAAATTTTTTAAGTTAAAAAATATATAAGATAAAATGAAAGTAAACTTTTTAATCATAGACCCCTTTAAGTATGCGATGAAAGCTATGACCCCTCTCCCCAGAAAAGCACATCTGCACGTGAGCATGCACAGTTTAGCACACAATATTAGGGCAGTAGGGACCTTAAAGTCCATCCAGGGATCCCCTAAGAGTCCTTGCACCCCAGGTTAAGAACCCCTGGCAGAGGGGAACAAACAGGAAAAATGTGGTGTGGGAAAACTGGGCTCACATGTTGCTGCTGCTTCTTGTAGCCTGGGTCACTTTGAGCAAGTTTGATGAAATGAATGCTTTGAGGACATGTATCCACCAAGGCAAACATTTAGGATCATATTACCAGAGCTTCACAACCTGATCTAGCGTTAAATCTTTCTCTGAGTAGTCTGGGTTTTCACATTTCATGATATAAACAAGATCATCGAATCCCTTGGCATCCTCAAAAATAGCCAAAAGGTGTGTGAATCCCCGCAGTATGCCCATGGAAAGAGACCAAGCTCGGGGATCAGGAAAACCCGGGTTCACGTCTCAGGTCTGCCGCTGGTTGTGCTTCCTCTTCTCTAGGATGGGGATGTAATTCGCATTTATTCATCCCTTTATCCAGAAAACATTCATGAAAACCTCGCTGTACCTTGGGAAGTTACTCAGTCTCCAGTACTGCAGTACCCTGCAGTAATGAGGGTTCACTTAATACATATTGACTAAGGTACCTATTATATATGCCAGTTATGTACAGACATACACAGAGCTATAAGGTGTCTCTCTCATGCAGTTTACATGAGACAGAGGATTAAACGAAAAAAAATGTCCAAAGCCTGGTACATATTAAAAATTCAACAAGTGTTCATTTTCTCAGAGGACTTTCATACATCTTGCAGAGTGGTTCGGCTACGGAAGAGTCTGTCTGTTGCATGCTTGTCCTATAATGCCTGCTCAGGCATGATAGCTATGTTATTGTTGCCAGGTGTGCTCAGTCTTTGCAAAGCATTGGGTGTCTGAGTGAAAACAGCCCAGGAAACCAAAATTGTCAATACAAGAATAACTAATATTTACTGAGGACTAATTTTGTATCCAGATCTATGCTAAATACTTTACATAAATTGTCTTCCCCACTCCATTCTTCAGGTCAAACCACTTTTGATTCTTTCTCTTGTGTTTCACATTCAATCCATCAGCAAATCCTGCTGGCTCTCCCTTCAGATATACCCAGAATCTGACCACTTCTTACTACATACTGTTATCACTTTATTCAAACTTCTCTCTTCTCTCACTGGAACAATTGCAACGGCCTCATAACCTCCGGTCTCCCTGCTTCTCTTCTCCCTACAGTCTCTTCTCTACATAGCAGCCAGAAAGATCATTTTAAAACTGTCAGATCACCTTCCTACTCTGCTCAAAATCTTCCAATGTACGCATACAACTCAGCAACAAAAAGAAAAGCAGCCTAATTTTAAAAGGGCAAAGGATTTGAATAGACACATTTCTCCAAAGAAGATATACAGGTGGCCAACAAGCACATGAAAAGATGCACAACATCATTAACCACTAGGGAATGCAAATCAAAACCACAAAGAGATAAACTTCACACCCACTAGAATGGCTATTATTTTTAAAAAGGAAACTAAGTGTTGGGGAGGATATGGAGAAATAGGAACTGTATTAGGGTTCTCTAGGGAAACAGAATCAAGAGGAGATATCTATAAATAGTATGAGATTTTACAAAATTCTCTCATGTGACTATGGGGATGCACAAGTTCAGATTCCACAGGCAGGCTGCAAACCAGGGGTCCCAATGAAGGTCTGATGAAGGTCCTTGATGAGTTCCTAGGAGACGTTGGCTGTTCAAAAACAAGCTGGAAAATTCTCTGTGCTGAAATCGTTTCCCCTTCTAAGGCATTCAAGTGATTGGATGAAACGTCACTCATCACTGGTTGCTGATGGCAATCCCCCTGGTTGATCATAGATGTAATCAGCCATCTATGCGGTAAACTCACTGATGTCTAAAGTCCATAAATGTCCTTGTATCACAATTAGCCCAGTGCTTGCTTGACCAAACAACTGGGCATAATTACCTGGCCGAGTTGACACATTAGCCTAACCATCACAGGAACACTTGTGAATTGGTGGGAATGTGAAATGGTGCAGCTACCCTGGTAAACAGTTTGGCCATTACTCAAAAAGTTAAGTTTATAACCCAGAAATCCCACTTCTAGGTATGTATCTCAAAGGTTTTGATAGATAATTTCACACCATTACGCATAGCAGCATTACTCACAACAGTCAAAAAGTGGCAACAATCCAAGTGTCCATCAATGGAATGTGCTATATACAGCAATGGAATATAATTCATTTGTAAAAAAGAATGAAGTTCTAATACATGTGGCAACAGGCATGAACCTTGAAGGCTTCATATCGAGCGAACTAAGTCAGACATAAAAGGACAAATATTGTATGATCTCACTTATATGAAGTAATTAGAATATGCAAATTCATAGTCAGAAATGAGAATACAGATTACCAGACTCAGGGGTGGAGGTGAGGAATAAGAAGTTAATGCTTAATTGGTTCAGAGTTTGGGGTAATGGGTAAGTTTTGATAATGGATGGTGGTGATGATAGCACAACATTGTTAATGTAATGAACACTGAATTGTACACTAGAAAATGGTTAAAATGAGAAATTTTAGGTTGTATATATACACATTGCATATATGTATTTAGGAGGTACAATAAAAAAGAAAAACTCATCCAATTCTATGATTGAAAATGGTGCGTTTTGGTCAATTGCGAGCGAGCGAGCTTGCAGGCGGCTGTTCGGCCAAAGGAGCGGAGCAATGCCTAAATCAAAGGAACTTGTTTCTTCAAGCTCATCTGGCAGTGATTCTGATAGTGAAGTTGACAAAAAGCTAAAGAGGAAAAAGCAAATTCCTCCAGAAAAACCTGTAAAGAAGCAAAAGACTGGTGAAACCTCCAGAGCCCTGTCATCTTCCAAGCAGAGCAGCAGCAGCAGAGATGATAACATGTTTCAGATTGGGAAAATGAGGCATGTCAGTGTTAGGGACTTTAAAGGAAAAGTCCTAATTGATATTAGAGAATGTTGGATGGATCCAGAAGGTGAAATGAAACCAGGAAGGAAAGGTATTTCTTTAAATCCCGAGCAATGGAGCCAACTGAAGGAACAGATTTCTGACATTGATGATGCTGTAAGAAAATTGTAAAATCAGAGCCATATGAAGCCTGCACTGTTCTAGTTGTTTTAATCTGTCTTTATACATTGGCTTTTGTTTTCTAAACGTTGTTTTCCAAGCTATTGTATATTTGAATTGCAGAACAATTTGTAAGGTGGATACTTTCTTTTTTAATGTGCATTATTAAAAATGTTCTGAGTGAAAAAAAAATGGTGGATTTTAGTGATTGTAAATTATACCTCAAAAATTGATTTTTAAAACAGTCATACACAAAAATATCTTGCAGTGCCTCCTGACTCAAGTCCTTACAGTGGCCCAGAGGCCCTCACAACCTGCCCCCAGCTACCTCTGTGACCTTATCCCCTGCCTCTCCCCCCCTTGCACACTTCTGTCCAGCTACACTGGCTCCCTTGCCTTTCCTTGCACATGCCGGGCATGCTCCTGCCTCAGGACTTTTGCATCTGCTTATGTCTCTGTCTGGAAGAGTTTCCTCCATAGATTTCTGTGCAAAAGCCATCTTAACAGAGAGGCCTTCCCAGACCACCCTAATGTGAAATAACCCCTCCCACCCTGACATAATTATCCTGCTTACTTTGCCTTATTTATCTTCCTCACACTTAACGCCATCTGCTTCATTAAATATTTATTGGTTTATTTTCTGCCTTCCTCCCCCAAACATCAGGGAGGAAGAGACTATGTTTTGTTCACTGATGTGACCCTAGCACGGGGCACATGATCAAGGCATCACTGAGTACCTAATAATCCCAGCCAGGATCCTGTGAGGTAGATACTACCCTACCCACTTTACAGATGAGGAAACTGAGATTGGAGAAATGCAGGAAAGCACCCCAGGTCACATAGCAGTAAGCAAGGGGTGGACCCCCAGCAGTTCAGGGTTCAAGCCAGTTCTTTTAACCACAAAGACATGCAGGCTTTTTTTTTTTTTTTTTTTTGAGGTTCCCAGGGCTGGGGATTGAACCCCGGACCTTGTATGTGGGAAGCCAGTGCTCAGCCACAGAGCTACATCCGCTCCCTAAGTTGTTTTTTTTTCATTTGTTGCTTTTAGGAGGCACCAGGGACCAAACCCGGGACCTCTCATGTAGGAAGCAGGTGCTCAACCATTTGAGCCACATCCGCTCCCCAGGTTTTGCTTTTGACAGAATGATACTAACTCTGAGAGGTAACCTTGTCAAGCGCATGCGATTCTGATGCTCTTAGGAAGAATTAGCAAGAAAAGGAACAACTAATTAATTTCTGATTTCGGTGGGTTTGGAAAGCAAAACTATCTCATGTCATGAAGTTCTTGAGAGTGAATGGAACTATTACATGTGTCCTCGGGATGCTGAGCTTGTCGTTCTGAGCTTGTCCTTCTTAGCCTCACTGTGACTCCCAGGACTCCAGGCTGCTCTGCAGGGGGTCTCCCCAAGGCCATGGTCAGCCAGCCCGGGGTCTGACGTCATCCTCTCCAGCAACTGGTGATGTTTATGTTCGTGCTAAGTCCACCAAGGCCTCCTCTGATGTCCTGTTTCCTTGAAAGAGGAGTCAGCAGGTGGGCATCTTTATTCTAGGGACAGTTATGGGGACGGGTGCATTGGGATGGTGCCAGGGGAGGCTACCCAGGCAAGAACAGGACACACTTCAGGGAAAGCTTATATGGGGTACCCTGCCTGCTCCTTCTACTGTCGTTTCTCCAAGCTGAGAACACCTCCACTTTCTGGCATCCAGTGGGCACCAATAACATAACTGAACAGGTAAGAGCACTGGATTTGGACCTGGAGACAACTGGGGTTGAGTCTTGGCCCTAGCCCCTCCTACCTGGAGAGGCAAGGGCAAGTCATATGGCCTTTCTGAGTCTTACTGTCTTCATTTACAAACAGGGCCAAAGTCCCAGGGATGTTGTGAGTTTAAATGTGATAGTATAGAGACCCTGGCATGTGATGGGTGCACGGTGAGGGATGGCTATTACTCATTTCTAGTTCTTCCTCCCCTCCATGCACACCTGGTGAGATTGTCAGCTTTTGGAGAACAGACTCCAGGTATCATCCATTCGGTAGCCCCATAGAATTTGGCGCTCAATTATTTTTCCTTACTTGTCCCTGTTTTTTTTTTTAAAAAAAGATTTATTTATTTAATTCCTCCCCTCCCCCCGCTGTCTGTTCTCTGCGTCTGTTTGCTGCGTCTTGTTTCTTTGTCCGCTTCTGTTGTCGTCAGCGGCACGGGAAGTGTGGGCGGCGCCATTCCTGGGCAGGCTGCACTTTCTTTCGCGATGGGCGGCTCTCCTTACGGGGGCACTCCTGGTGCATGGGGCTCCCCTACACGGGGACACCCCCGTGTGGCACAGCACTCCTTGCATGCATCAGCACTGTCAAGGAGGCCCGGGGTTTGAACCGCGGACCTCCCATGTGGTAGACGGACGCCCTAACCACTGGGCCAAAGTCCGTTTCCCACTGTCCCTGTTTATGCACATAACACTTGCCTGCACTTGGGGCTTTGCTCAAACTAGCCAGAAATGCCCTTCGCACCCCATTCCCCAACTTGGTCTGCATATTTCCTACCCAGCCCTCACCTCCTACCCGTGGCCTTTCCTGACTACACCCTGTCCCTTGGCCTCTGGCCCTTCCATGATCTTTAAGTTCACTGCATTTTGTATAAGGACTATTCCCTCACAACCTGGCACAGAGCCGGTATAGTAAAATGGTTAAGAACTCAGGTTCTAGACAAAGCTGAGTTGTCTAGACAAATGACTTCACATCTCTCTACCTCGGTTTCCTCATCTGCAGAATGGGGAACATAATAGTACCTACCTAACAAGACCGTTGAGAGGATTGAATGCAATGCTGTGTATAAATTACTTAGTGCCTTGCTCAACATAATAGCAATTCGTATTTTATTATTAATCATCCACTGTTACATTCAATTAAAAACAAAGCAGGTGATATGCAAAGTCTTAGAGACGGAAAGTAGATTGCAAGTTACCAGGGGTGGAGTTGGGGAAGGCTTGATGGGTACAGAGTTTATGTTTGAGGTGATAGAGAACTTTTGCTGTTGGATGGTGGTGATGGCAGCACAACGTTGTGAATGTAATTAACAGCACTGAGTTGTATACTTAAAAGTGGTTAAAATGGGAAAAGTTACGTGGTATGTGCTCCCACAATAAAAATTAAAAGGACAAAGCAGGTGTATGGTATGTGAAATAAATCTCAATAAAGCTGCTTAGGATGATAACAATGTTCTGGAAGCAGATGATGGTGAAGATTGCACAACATTGTGAATGTACTTAATGCTACAGAATTGTAAATTTTAAAATGGCTAAAACAGTAAATTTTATGTAATATTTTACCCCAATTTTTAAAAATGTATATTAAAAAAGCAGTTTACAAAATAGTGTCAGATGGTTTTTAAGGAATATGATGTGAGCAACCTGCTCTCAAATATTCAGAAAATAGATAGATGAAGGATTAACAGATGGATAGAATAATACAGTAAATATGGCAAAATGTTCAAATTGATGGATTTAGGTGTCTGGGGAGATGGGAGTATGCTGTAGTTCTCTTTGTGGGCTTTTTTTTCATTATTACTGCAACTGTCCTGTAAGTTTGAAATTATTTCAAAATTCAAAGTTTAAAGAAAAAAGAATAAAAGCCGACCAAAACATCTTATTGAAAAAAATAATATGAAATGTATGTTTCCATTTTTACGAAAGGCATAGAAAAAATAACGGAAAGGCTATTCTCATATTAGCAGTAGCTATATCTGGATTTTTAAAGTTATTATTATTTTCTACAATGAATTTCTTTTTTTTTTTCTGGAGGTCTCAGGTCCAGGGATTGAACCCAGGACCTAGAAATGGAAAGCCTGTGCTCAACTACTGAGCCACATCGGCTTCCCCGAGTTGGTTTGTTCATTTGTTTGCTGCTTGTTTTGTTTTTAGGAGGCACTGGGAACCAACCGGGACCTCCCATATGGGAAGCAGGAGCTCAACCGCCTGAGCCACTTTGGTTCCCCGGATTACTTTTATTGTAAGAACAAAGGGTCGCCCCAAAGAGCAGACAGTGAAGTTGCTACCAGCCCTTCCGTTGTTGTTCTCGACTCCCACTAGACTGCAAGCTCCAAGACACCGCGGACTGCTTCGTGCGGCAGCGCCCACCCTGGCGCTGAGTCAACACTTCCCGAAAGGTGGCCGCGTGGGGGCCTCGCCAGCCCCGGCTGCAGTACCGCCCTCGCCCGGTGGGTGGCAGGCTCCGCATGTGCGGGCACCGCCCACGAGCGGTGCTCCAGACCAGCCCCGGCTGCGACCTCTCGGGATCCGTGAAGGAGGGAGGGAGGTGGAACCTGTGGGAGGGACGGAGGGAGGCCCCGCTGGGGGCTCAGGGACTCCTTCAGGCTTTTCTTTGGCGGAATTGGAGAAGGGAGAGAAAAACTTCACTTCCCAGCGAGTGCCCCGTGGGTGGGAGACCGACAAGGAGAGGCCGTGGTCGTAACTCCTAACGTCCAGGAAGCCGCCCTCGACAGCTTACTAACTGGCCCCACCCAGCAGCTCCTTTGATCTCAGCAGCTACCAAGAGTTTCCAGAGGAGGATCAGTGCAGCTAAGAGAGGTCACGCCCGCTCCAAGTCACAGACAGGACTCAGCTGTGTGGAACTCCAAAGCTCTTCACTGACCCACCCCTGAGTGACAAGCTGAGACATCCTTAAGGGGAGGGTCCACCCACCCAACTTACTATTATCAGTTATTAATAATAACAGCACCTCTTTATCTTATCCTTGCTCTTGTGCAGGCCCTTGATTTATCTCACTTGATCCTTCCAGCAACCCCCTGAAATAAGAACCACTTTTACCCCATTTTACAGAGGACCACACTGAGCCTCAGAGAGGCAAAAACGGACAGAACTAGAGACAAGCTTGACAGAGCCAAGACTCAAATGTGTGCTTCCAACCAGTATATGCTTTTTTCTCAGTAATGATTATGTGTTCAATAAGTAATACATCCATATGGTTCAAGTGAAAAAACAAGAGACAGGATGAAAAGCCTCCCATCATCCCTATCTTCCAGCCAACCAGTTCCAAGATTACCATATTAGAGATTTCTGATGTATCCTTCTAGAGATACTCCATGCATACCCAGGCAGACTGCATCTCACCCACTCACCACTGAATTTCTGAAATACAAGAACTGTGTCCTCTTCTCCCAAACCGATGTGACACGCAGGGTCTCCCAGGGGGTCTCTCCACCCACTCTATTTCAGCCACACTGGACTTCTCCAAGCTCCCATGTCTAGTCATCATCTTCCCAGTCTCCCTGCTGCTGGCTTCTCTCCAGCTGCTTCATCTATTGTAATCTCTTCACCCTTCAAGCCTTCCCAGCTAGAATTCATTCCTCCTCCCTCTCTGCCCCCAGAGACCTGCCAGCCTCTCTTTTAACACATTTAATTGTACCATGTGTGATGGATGATCATTCTCCGGGCCCGGTTCTTCTCCTACTAGATAATTAATTTTAGACTTCTCTTGTTATGGGATAGCTGGCCTTATAAAGGCACCATGATCCAGCCAGTCCCCAAACCAGCAAACCAGGAGTCTTTCTCATCATCTCTTTCTCCCTCATCCTCACGTCCAGTCAGCCACCAAGTCCTGTCGATTTCACCTTAGAAATGTCTCTCCAACCCTTTCTTCTCCATCCCTGCTGTAATTAAGGTCACCATTATCTCTTGCCTGGAGGATTGCAGTAGCCTCTTGGCTGTTCTCCCTCCTAACAACCTCGCCCCCTCCCACGTATTCTCCACACAGCAACCAGGGTGATCCTTCTAAAATGTAAATCTAACTATGCCACCAACCCTCTCTGAAATCCTTCAATGACTGCCCACTTCCCTTAGAATAAACCCAAACTCCTTGCTCTGACTACCTAGAGCCTGATATATATGATATAACCCCCTCATCCCCATCTCCCCCATTATCACTAAGGACACTTCATTCATCCTCTGAGCTAGACTGCTTTCTCTTTCTTTCCTTCTTTTTTTCTTTTCCTTTTTTTAAATTTGATGGAATTTTTAAATTTGGTTTTTATTGTTGCTTTTTGTTTCTGGAATAGACTCAGCCTCTTGCCACCTCAGGGCCTTTGCTCATGCTGTTCCCTTGGCCAGCCATGCGCTTCCCCCTCCAGCTCCTCATCTCACTAATTCTTTCTAGTTAGCCTGGATGCTGCGTAAGAGCAGGGACCTCGTCTGTCTTGCCTACTCTTTTACCCCAACACTACACTCTGTGCCTGACACTAAACAAGTGCTTAATCAATGTATATTTTTAAGTGAGATGATTCTGCTTCTTGGAGTTTTGACACAACTTTTGAACTCTACTGTGCAATATAGCAGGTTATCTCCTCTGTTGTGATCTGTTTTACCTGGTGCTTCACAGCTATATCCCAAGCTCCTCACAATCATGATGCCCCTTTTGTCTGCATTTCCCACGACAGTCTGTACAGTAATAAGCAATACTAAGTGTATAAAAACTTTACATTGATTTTTATTGTTTTTGCTGTTCTTTTGATGGTGTCGATGACAAAAGAAAATATGCCTGTTGTAAAATCTTCAGACACTGCAGAAATAAATCAGAAGTAAAAGTGCTCCATGGACTCACTCCTCAGAGCAATTGTTGTTGACTTAAATGGCACCCGGAAACTTGTTTCCATTTGCAGACTTTCGGGGTGGAAGATAAGCTAACTGCCCTCCTGGTGAATCTGGTTACAGACTGTCAAGTTTCTCTCCCTAATTTCTGGTCTCTATCCCCCAGGTATGCACATAGCATTGATCTTGCCATTATCTGTGTTGAATTGGCAGACTTTGGCACAAATGACTCTGGGAAAACGGAGGTTCATTCATTCATTCATTCATTCATTCATTCATTCATTCATTTATTGGAGGACTATTTTAACCTCACCTGTGATGGCATTCTCAACTTAAATTTGACTCTAGGACCATTGGAGTTCATGAACACTGCTTGAATTTGAACCCTCCTGTGAAGTGCTGATTTTAAAGCACTTGATAAAATTCCTGGTGGAATTGTGCCCACTTTCACATCTTGCCCCCACCCCTCCCTCTGTGCCCTTGGGCAAAGTCATTCGGTCTCTTTGAGCCTCCTTTCCCTACTTGTAAAATAAAGGCAGGACAGAATGATACTCCACCTTATTGGCTTTCTGTTAGTTCTCTGAACAAGCCGAGCTCATTCCCATCGCAGGGCCTTTGCAATTGCAGTGGCCTCTGCCTGGAATCCTTTTCCCCGAGCTTGTCACGTGGCACGCCTCCCCTTACACATCAGACTTGCGAGGGAGGCCCTCCCTGGTGGCTCTCTCTAAAGTTGCTCCTCTTTCTTTATAGTAACTATCATTTTTGTGTTTTTTTATAGCTCCAATCATACCTGTATTTTTTTTCAAGTTTGCTTTGGTGTTCATCTCACCTACTAGAGTGTAAGTTCCAGAAGGACCTTTAACTGGTCTTTTGCTATTGTTGTGTTCCCAACACCTTGAGCAGTTTCCGGTGTGTGAACAATAATATCTAACATTTTCTGAGGTCTGACCGTGTGCCAGGTACTCTTCTTCTAAGCATTTTACAAGAAAATCCCATTTCGATCTCAAAACCACCTTTTGGAAGTAGAGTGAGTACTATTATGAGCCTCCTTTGCCACCTGAGGAAATTAAGGCATTGGAAGGTTATATAACAAATGTCCATAATAAGGAAGTGGCAAGGATGGGTCTCGAACCTAGGCTGGCTAAGGCCAGAGACCCCTATCCATTAACTGTAGCCACGAAGGTTATTCAAGAGGGAAGACATCCTGTACTTCCTCTCTGATAAGGTGGCTCTAAGAGGCAGCTGTTCTCCCCGTCCCATGACAAAGGAATTCTCCTCCACTTATTCAAATGTCACCATTTACTGCTGGGCATTAAGGACTCCAGATAGGAGGATTTAGTTCAGACAAACAAAGGCTTAGCAATGACTGCGGAGGTGAAAGCAGGATCCAGATTAGAGGATGAGTCCAGCTTCGGCCGTTAGCCCTCTAAGAATCCCCCAATATCCTGGGGGCTCACACCTCCTGGCCAGCCCGATTCTCACCCTTCCACGCCCATTGTCCTCACCCAAGATGTGCTGGAGCAGGTGCTCATATCAGGAGGTTGGAAATCATGATCACCTCCTCTGCAGGGTTGCCGCTGACTCCTCAGGCTGTCAGGTGCCCCTTTCGAGCTCCTGCAGCCCCTGAGAACCCCATTCTGCTGTGTAGATTATTAGCCCCTGTGACAGTTTAAAGTTCTTTTAGGAATCCCCAAAAAGAAAAAGCTGATGTTCTTAAACGAATCTATTCTTGTGGGTGTGGTACCCTTTGATTGCATTAGATTCACTTTAGATCACTTGATTAGATTACTTTTGATTGGACTATGTCAGGAAGGCGTTACTTATATAAACAGAGACGCAGGCAGAGATAACACAGAGATAGGAAATTGTCATTTTTGACTCTGCTGTGTGAGGGAGGACTCGAGGATCTCTAACAGCCAAAGCTGAAGCACGAGGCCGCCTAGAGGCTGGGCCCACCGAGCCGCTCAAAGCCGAAGATGGTGAGCCGGGAGGGGAAAGCAGAGACCTCAGCAGAGATCAGTGGTCATCTTGCTTTACCACGTGGCAGGACGCTGAGAAAGCATCTCTGCTGATGCCGTGGAACTATAAGCTTTTACACTAAGTAAATCCCCTTGTAAAAGCCAACACACACAAACACATACACATACACACACACACACAAAGGCCAACACATTTCTGGCACTTTGCGTAGGTAGCCCTGCGGCAAACATAGACAGCCCCCATCCCCATTGTAAGCGCTCTGAGGGCAGGGGCTGTGGCTTCTGCATGACTGTGTCTCTTCCCCCTTGTCCTTGGCCACTTCGCTCCTACTTACCCTCATTTCTTATCTTAGAGGTCTTCTCCTCCAAGCAGCCTTCCTGGTAACCCCCATCATCCCTATAGAAGACTTTTATCACTGTCTTATAATTGCTTGTTTGCTAGTCTGGGTTTCCCATCCCCCAACCAGGGGTCCCCACACTTGAGTAAGATGCGGGTTTCGGAGCTCCAACCTCTGAAAGCCTGATTCCGTGGGACTGGTAGGACCTGGGAATTTGCATCGTGACAAGCTCATGACGTGCATAAATCCGGTACAGGAAGCTCAGAGGAGAGAAGCAATAGACAGGGCTGCTTGAGGGCAGGCACCAGGATCGTTTTGGGCCCCCACTAGGCAGTCTGTGCCTGGCACATGGGAGGCACTCATACATGATTGTTGCATGAATGCTTGAATGAACGAATGGTCGACAGTGTTATGGTTTCCAAATATGGTATCTTGACTTTGACGTTGAAAGAGCTCTGTGAAAGCCATGTTTATACTCTTCCAGAATGCAGGTGGGTTAGTATAGAGGTTCTGGTGCCCACAGTGCTGAACTGGAAACCAAGCTCCCCTACCTGCTGGCTGTGCATTGTAGACAAGTTTTTCAGCCTGAACCTCAATTTCCTCATCTGCAAAATGGGAATGGTAATAATAATGCCTGCTTCATAAGACCGTGAAGAGATTAAAGGAAGTTATGCTCTTGACATGGTGCCTGATCCAGGGTCAGCATCCAAAATTATAATAATAATAATATTGCAATTATTAATGTCATTGCTGGAAGAGACCTCAGATCCTCAAATTCAGGGGCTTCTTACTCAATTCTATGGATCACCCCTTCCCATCCAGAGTTGGGGTTCAGGGGGGTGGTCTATGAACTTCCAGAAATAGAGTACAAAACTATTTTGTTCATTTTCCTAAGGAGAAGAACCTTAGCTTTCAACAACTTTAAAGATGGGAAGGGCCTTATTCCAAGTCTCTCGCTTCCACTCAAGCATGCGTTCATTCGTTGTTTCATTCATTCGTTTATATCTTCAACTATGCACCAAATATTCAGTCTCCACTGAATATTCACCTCCAATTCCCCTACTCTGCTACCCTCAGGCATCTACCGCTCAACTAAGTGTTTCTGTAAAGGCTCTAAGCTTTGATTCTACTCTTTGTTACTGCAATGCCCTGGGGGCAGTTAGGGCCCTCATCAAGGCGCCCTGAGCAACCCAAGAGTCTGCATTGCCCCAGTGGAATCTCTTACCAGCTGCTTTACTTGAGAACTTTACTTTCTCTCTCGCTCTCTCTTTTTTTTTCAAAGATTTACTTCTTTATTTTCCCCTCCCCGCCCCGTTGTTTTGCACTTGCTGTCTGCTCTCTGTGTCTATTTACTTCCTCTCTTTAAGCCTCAGTTTCCCCATCTGTAGAATGGGAGTAATGAAGTTTGCTGCCCAGAGCTGTGATAATTAAATTAAAAAGACTTGAAAGTGCTTTATAAGTCATAAAGTATAGTGCCAATATTAGGTATTATTGGTTGGAAAGAGATGAAATAGAAATCAATAAATAATTTAAAACTTTACAGTCCCCCCACCCCATTTTTAGGAGGTGCGGGGAATTGATTGAACCCCAGACCTCGTACATGGGAAGGAGGCACGCAAACCACTGAGTTACACCCGCTCCCCTATTTTTCTTTGTGAAAAAGAATCTGTGGTAGCAGCTTTTTTATCCAATCTGATCAGATTGGATAGTTGGTAAATTTATTGAAAAAGTCCACTGAAGCAGGAAGTATAGAAATTATGCTCATATCCCATAAACATTCTATTTCAGCTCACAAACCTATTGCTGGGAGTGGATGTGGCTCAAGAGTTGAGTGTGGGCTTCCCACATACAACGTCCCGGGTTCAGCTCCCAGTGCCGCATAAGAAACAAACAAGCAAAAAAACAAACAACAAGCAAACAAACAAAAAACCAACTCAGGGAAGCCGATGTGGCTCAGTGGTTGAGCGCCGGCTTCCCACATACGAGGTCCCCAGGTCCAAGAAAGGAAGACAGGAAGGAAGAAAGAAACCTATTGCGGTATATTCACTTGCTGAAAGTTTTTTTTCTTTTTTTGCGGTACTGGAGCCAGGGCCTGACCAGTTCCTTGTATATGGGAACCTGGCACTCAACTAGTGAGTGAGCCATATTGGCTTTCCTGAGTTGGTTTTTTGTTTGTTTTGCTTGTTTGGTTTTGTTTTTTCAGGAGGCACCGGGAACCGAACCCGGACCTCCCGTGTGGGAGGCAGGCACTCAATTGCTCGAGCCACCTCTGCTCCCCTCACTGATCTTTTGATGTAGGGCCAAAGTCTTTTCTTTGAACCTGACCTGAGACTGCCGGTGGCATTTCCCCTACATTTTTCTTTCATGAACCACTCTCATGAGTTCTAGTTTGGGTTTCTTAAAAGTTGATCTAGGGAAACGGACTTGGCCCAGTGGTTAGGGCGTCCGTCTATCACATGGGAGGTCCGTGGTTCAAACCCCGGGCCTCCTTGACCCGTGTGGAGCTGGCCTATGCGCAGTGCTGATGCGCGCAAGGAGTGCCCTGCCACGCAGGGGTGTCCCCCGCGTAGGGGAGCCCCACGCGCAAGGAGTGCACCAGTAAGGAGAGCCGCCCAGTGCGAAAGAAAGTGCAGCCTGCCCAGGAATGGCGCCGCCCACACTTCCCGTGCCGCTGACGACAACAGAAGCGGACAAAGAAACAAGACGCAGCAAATAGACACAGAGAACAGACAACTGGGGGGAGGGGAATTAAATAAATAAATAAATCTTTTTTAAAAAAAAAGTTGATCTAGAATTGGGGGCTGTAGTTGTCTAGATTTTTAGAATTCCACTTCCATCCTCACTCGGTAGGCTTTAGTTGTCTAGATCATGCCTAACTTAACTTTTACTTTTATCATGGTGACGTTATCCTGTGATGTGAGGCAGGGATACAAATCAAGGAACTCCAAGGATCACTGGCAGATGTTACAGACTTTGGGGAGAAAGCATTGCCTTGCTTATGCCAAGATTTGTACTTCTCCTGGCCACAACACATAGTCTTTGAGAAGCACTGGACTAGAATAATAGTTCTGATTTAATAGAAGGGGTAGAAAAGATGCACCCTTGGGGCAGAACTGGCCCAACCGGAGGCTCACGTGCAGACTGAACCCGAGTGATTGCACTAAAATATCCAATTCCAAAGGAAGAAAAGAAGGATTGCAAGAAGAATGATAACTCATCTTTACTGAGGATCTACTAGGTACCGGTTGAGGTATGCCCCAAATGAATGAGAGAATAGGATTGTTGGAGGCTTTATAAAGTGAAAACCACAAGAAGGAACCAGAAGGGAGCGGATGTGGCTCAAGCAGTTGAGTGCTCGCCTCCCACACGGGAGGTCCCAGGTTTGGTTCCAGATGCTGCCTGAAAAAAAACAAACAAGCAAAACAAATGGGAAAAAACAACAGGGGATCCACCAGGGAAGCCAATATGGCACAGTGGTTGAGCACTGGCTTCCTATATACAAGGTTCCGGGTTCAATCTCTGGTACCTAAGAACAACAACAACAAAAAAAAAGCAAGAAGTCAGTGAAAACCCAGAAGAGAAAGGAAAGGGCATGGCTGTGGTGACGGGAAAGCTAAGAAATCCCAAGGTTTGCTGGGAAACCAGCACCAGATCGTCACAGTCTTTGGGGAGAAAGCAAGCCTTGCCAACATCGTGATGTTGGCCTTAAGGCCTCTGAAAGCATGAACCAATAGATGCTTGTTGTTTAAATATATATATATATATATATGTATATATATAGTGCTAATATATTTAACACATAATTGGTTATTTAACCATTTTTAAGTGTATGATCACAATGTTGTGCAACCATCACCACCATCCATCACCAAAATGTTTTCAGCACCCAAAACAGAAACTCTTTGCCTATGAAGTAAGAGCTCTCCATTTCCCCTCCCCCTCAGCCCTGGTAACCTTTATTCCACTTTCTATGTCAGAATTTGCCTAATCTAGATGTATTTCATAGATGTGAAATCATAAAATATTTGTCCTTCTGTGTCTGACTTAGTTCACCTAGCAGGTTTTCAGCCATGTTGTAGCACGTATCAGAACTTCATTCCTTTCTACAGCCAAATAATATTCCACTGCGTGTATAGACCACATTTTTGTTTATCCATTTCTCTGCTGGCAGGCACGAGGGAACCATGTGATCTGTTGTGACTGCAGCTGCTATGAACATTGGTGTACAAATATCTTGTCTGAGTCCCTGATTTCAATTCTTTTGGGTATTATGTTTTTAAGAGTCTTTCCAAAGCATTCCACTGCATTCATAGAAACTCCAGCTTCCTTTTCTCACTTATATTTCATCGGTTCATCATGCACAATTACATGACTTCATAACAAGAGTAACTGATAGGAAGACCAGCCCAGCAGACTGTGTGGGAAGCATGCACTCTTGCTAAGCACACAATGACATCTTAAGTCAGATGCAGGAGATAGTGGCTGGTCATCGTCAGCCTATCAGTTACCTGGGCTTTGCATCATTCTGGGTTTTATCGGAGGCAAGGCAAGTGTTGGTTAATCCAGTGAGCCGGCTCAGTGAGTTGGTTAGTTCAGACAGTTTCTACTCTACAACCATGTACAAAAGCCACCTCCCTGGGTAATTGGTGGGACCATAGCTTATTTTGTCCTTCTTTCTGCTTCCTTATATTTTCTAGTTATTTTCTGCACCTTTCAAATGGACGAAAGTGTTTTCCTTTAAAGTTAATTAAGAATTCAGAGTCGTATATACCATGCACTAAATGAACTGTACTAAATTTTAAATTCTTTGAATGAGCCTATTGTAATAGTCTGGGCACGATATAACATGCCTAATTAGGATAACGACGGCGGAGAAATCTTGGTATCAGGCAGTGTTTCTCAAAGTGTGGTCTTGGCCCCGCAGCAGAAACCCCCCCTGGGAGCTTCTTAGAAATGCAAATTCTCAGGCCCCAATCCAGACCTGCTGCATCCAAAACTCCAGGGCTGGGGCCCTGTAATCAGGATTTCAGAAGATCCTGGTGCTCGCTCAAGTTTTGTAACCAATGGTCCACATCCCATTCTCACTACTTAGAAGGCTGTGTGAGCTCAGACAAGTCGCCACACCTCTCGGTTTCCTCTCTGAAAAATAAGGAATAACAAACCTTGCAAAGTGATTGTGAAGATTACATGAGATAATACATGTAATGTGCTTAGGTCAGTGCCTGGCCCACAGCAGGTGTCCCCCCCCTAAAAAAAAAAAAGGGATAGTTATTATTATTATTTTATTAGGAGCTCATTACTAATCAACAGCAACTCTAACCATTTGTAAAGATGAAAAACATTTGGGAGAAAATGGATAAGGTGTTAGGGGGCTTAAAATTTTTGTAAGCAGCTGCTCAATAGCAGCCCACAATGCCCCTTTATCCTCCTAATACATGTGATGGAATAGATATAATTGTACTCCTTTTCCACTTCACAGATATGGAGACTGAGGTTGGTGAGTTCAAGGACAGCTGGGAGGTAGCAGAGCTGGGACCTGTCCACATCTCCACGTGCCCACACCCCCCCCAGCCTCAAACAGATGCAGGCAGATTGCTGGCTCCCAGTGCCCCCCTCCCTGTCCCCCAAACCATCTGCCCTTGGAGTCTGCCTGTTCCCTGCACAGGAGGAGTTTTGAGCATCCAGCAAAGGTCACAGCAGGACTGTTTTCTCTGGGCTCTATAAGTCAGGTCATTCAACTCATCTCCCAGTAGAGGGACTTCCTGGTTCTGTCCCCAGGCCCATTTCTGCTGCCTGGGACTGTTGCCCAGCCCCAGCCGACACCAGTGAGATTCAATTTTGGGCCACAGACCGGAATTAATAAAGGCATTAATTCATCAGACCTTCCACCTGCTATGTGCCAGGCACTGGGGGTACAGAGATGACAGCACAGACATCCCCATAGAGAACGTGAATATTCATGTGAAGGAGACCTGGAACCAGATCTCTACAGTGCGATGAGTGCCGGCTTGAGAACAAAATCTGGCTCTGGGATAGCCCAGAGGAGGCACCCAACCCAGCCTGGTGGTTGGAGGGGATCCAGGCAGGCTCCCCGGCGGAGGTGACCTTTAAGTTCACCTTAGTGTTTCCACTCACTTTCTCATTTTATAGATGGAGAATTGGGTCCAGAGAGAATTATTTAGCTCGTTGATTCGTTTATTCATTCAAACAAGCAAACATTTCCCAACTCTCTACTGAGTATCAGGCCTGGGAGCCTGGGAATACGGACACTAAAAAGGAAATAGCCTGCTAGAGGGAAAGGTCCAGAGAGGACCCGTGTACCTAGGGGCGTCACCCACTCACAGTCCACAGGCGTCTTTGTGTTTTATATTTATTTTATTTTATCTTTCTTTTGAGTCAGGCTTATTGCGGTGTACTTTACATAGAGTAAATTCTCCCTTTTTTAGTGTACAGTCCTGTGAGTTTTGACAAACACACGCAGTCCTGTAGCCTAGTGGAGACAGACGGCTATTCGCACCTATGGCTCGTCCTCCTGGCTGAGTCCACGCTCTCCCCTTGGGCAGGCCTTTGCCTCCCTGAGCCTCAGTTTCTTCATCGATTCAATGGGGCTCGCGTGCCTCCCACACGGTGTTGTAAGCGTGTACACAGTAGGCACTCAATAAACACCAGCTATTATGAGCATCGCCCTCTTTCACATTCCTTCTTCCCAGTTCTAGCTCTTTCAAGCGCCCGGTTCCCTCCGTTCTCTCTCCCTCTCACACAAAGACATTTTTGAAGCCTCTTGTTTCTCAGAGAGGTTTTATTTATAGGCCGCGCCTCATTGTGAATGTGAAAAGGAGAAAGCCCAGGCCCTCGGAAGACCTTTCATGTGTAAATCAGCCCGGGCCTGGAGCACTGGGGTCACGGGGAGGAGGATTTCACTCTTAATTACTCCTGGAGAAAGCGGGCGGGCGGGAGGCTGGAGGGAGGCCTCGCCCCGAGCCCCGCGCCTCGCCGGGCCCTGGGCCCCTCGCCCCAGGCTGAGCAGGGCTGGCTCTCCCGGGCCCACCGCGGGCCTGGGCCGGGCCTGGGGCTTCCGACGCGGGCCTGGATCCCCGCTGAACCTGAGCCAAGGTTTCGCCTCCCCTCCCCGGAGGCGCAGGTGTCTCCCGGGAGCTGGGCCCCCAGTGGGCTGCGTTGAGGGCGAGACGTTTGCCTGTGCAAGGAGAGCAAAGAGCTTGGGGGAGTGCGAGGGAGGGCTGGTCCGCAAAAAAGTCAGGGAAGGGTCTTCAAATGCGTTTTTACTTAAAAACAACAACACCACAAAAACCTTTAAAAAAAAATTTCTTTCTTTTCCGGTGTAAAAATAACATGTTTTAGAAAAAAGCGAAAGGATTGCCAGCAGGCTGTTTACATTGTTTACCTCAGAGGGTGAGTTTGGACACAGGGAGAGGGACAGGAACGTTTCCTGTAGGCATTTCTTTATTTCTTTATTACAATGACTGTGTATGGCCTTTTGTAATTAAAGAAAACAGGGTTATTTCTCACAAAATCGGTAGTATTGTTTTCTGATTAGAAAAGAAATTCATATTCAGTATGTAAACACTGAGAAAATAAAGTATAAAACCCACCCATTATCCCACCCAAAGAAAATCACTTTTAATATATATGTCCTGTGATGGTTTATTTCTTTTTTTTATTAAAAAGAACTTAAAGCAGTTTTATTGAGATATATACACATATCATACAGTCTATCCAATGGTTTTTAGTATAATCACAGTGTGTGCATTCATCACCACAAAAAATTTAGAACAGGAGTTCTTAACCAGGGGTTGGTGAGCTTGGATTGAAAATTCAAAAAACCATTATTCTTGTGGGGATGTGTTGGTGCGGGTGTGATATATTTATTAAATAACACACAGTAAAGTATAGACTTAGTAAGGGGTTTGTGGTTTTCATCTGACTGGCAAAGGGATCCATGGAATAAAAAAGGTTAAGGGGAAACGGACTTTGGCCCAGTGGTTAGGGCGTCCGTCTACCACATGGGAGGTCCGCGGTTCAAACCCCGGGCCTCCTTGACCCGTGTGGAGCTGGCCATGCGCAGTGCTGATGCGCGCAAGGAGTGCCGTGCCACGCAAGGGTGTCCCCCGCGTGGGGGAGCCCCACGCGCAAGGAGTGCGCCCGTGAGGAGAGCCGCCCAGCGTGAAAAGAAAGAGCAGCCTGCCCAGGAATGGCGCCGCCCACACTTCCCGTGCCGCTGACGACAACAGAAGCGGACAAAGAAACAAGACGCAGCAAATAGACACCAAGAACAGACAACTGGGGGAGGGGGGGAAATTAAATAAATAAATAAATCTTTAAAAAAAAAAAAAAAAAGGTTAAGAACCCCTCTTTTAGAACAATTTCTTTGATGGTTTATTTCTATGCAAAGGTTTTTGTTTTTATTTTTATTTTGCATACTTATGGTATAAACACGTTTGGCAAATTTTAACATTAGATTTTCTTCCCAGTCTTCTTTTCTCTTCATCCATTTTATATTTATTTATTTTATTTTATGGCAATATCTTGAAATTTAAAATGCGCAAACCTTTGGACTCCAGTCATTTTGCATCTAAAATTCTGTTTTACAGATAAACTTACATGAATGGGAAAAGGTAATTAATATAAACAAATAAGCTCATTGCAGCAGTGTTTATAAAAGTAAAAGCTGGGAACAACCTTGATGGTCATTAATAGGGGAATAATTTTTAAAATTATTATGTAACCTTGCAGTGAGATATTTTTGCAAGTATGATATTTGTGCATGTGAGATATATTGCAGTGAATAACAAAGTAAGCTCTAGAATCACTTACATTTTTAAAAATTATTTACTTTTAAAAAATTATTATTGATAGCCATCTCTCAGTGTATATGCACAGGAAATTTCAGAACAAACACATAAAACTGTTAACATTAGTTACTTTTGGGAAGGAGACCAAGGGATAAGAGAATCAAGTACTTTTACTTTTTACCTTATACCTTTTGCACTGATTGGATTTCTTCTTTTAAGGTAAGCAGACGTTATTTTTATAGTAGGGAAAAACTAGCTAATAAAAATGTAGTTCAGCTATATATCACTTTATTATATGCTCTCTAGAGAAAATGCAGTGTTCATTAAATAAACATAAAGTTTATTAAAGAAATTCAGTCATGATTAAGAAAATAAAATTCCCTTATACTACCCAAAGACAACCACTATTTACACTTAGGTTTATTTCCTTCTAATTTTATTTTTAAATGTGTTTTTTAACTTTAAAAATATACAAATGGAAAAATGTACACAAATGATACATTCGTAGAAAAATTAGAAAATAAGTACCACTCAAACCCTGCTATTCAAAAATAACCACTGTTTAGATTTTAGTATATCTACTGGGAATCTTTCTTTGCAGAGTTTTCTTTGGGGAATTGTATTTGCTCTTTTTAAAGACACCATTCCTTCTATATACGTAAAACCATGTATGTTTTTCTATATTATTATAATTGATTCACAAGTAGACTTTTAATAGTTATAAAATATCCAGCAAGTAAACAAACCAGCCTTTATTTAAACATTCCTGTCTTACTGAACCACTAAATTGTTCCCAAGTTTTTGTGATTATATAAACAAATCAGATGAACAATTTACACTTACTACTTTTCTCTATATTAAATAATGTCCTTATTTCTCAGCAGTGGAATAAGTGGACTCAAGGGTATACCCATTCCTCAGGCTCTTAAAAACATTGTCAAATCATTCCATCCACAGTATGAGATATTCCTTTCACTATATGTGAAAGGTACCGGCATTCCAGAGGCTGGGAGAAGGTGGGAAGGGGAGGAGTTCTGCTTGACAAGATCGGACTGGAGCATTTCTGCTTACACATGCTGCCAGCTCTCCCCTTTCCTTCCTCTTTAACATCACAGAAACTGCCACCAATTATTTAGTTTGTGCCCGGCACTGTGTTTCACATTTTACGTGTACGTCTCACTTGCTTCTTACAGGGACCGTATGAGGTAGGTGGTATTATCATCCCACTTTACAGATGAGGAAACTGAGGCTTAGAGAGGCTAGGCATCTTTCCCAAGGTCACATAGCTAGTAAGCAGTGTCCGGGATTCTTGCCAGGCAATTTAACTCCTTTTGCATGAACTTGGAGACTGCTCAAGCTCTCACTTTGCAGATAGGACAACAGAGGCTCAGAGAGGGGAAGTAACTTGGCCAAAGTCAGGGAAAGAGCCCAGCCCAAATTTCTGGACTTTTACTTCTGTGATGCATTGTCTCCTCACAGGGTGCTGATCCAGGAGCTCCAAAACTCTGCCTTAGAAAATCTTCCCATGGGGCTTTTGGGTTCCAACCAGGCTCAGAATGTCAGAACCTCAGCCCCAGCTGTGCGTCTCCCCTTGAGGGCTGGGTGCTGTCTGTCCGTCATAAAAAAAGGAAATAACAGTTAAATACCCACATGCCCAGACAGGGAGGAAATCAGGCAGTCCCAGTGCATGTTCAGCCATGGCATTCCATGGTGAGGAGTATGGAGTGGTAAGATGAAGAGAACAAAGGGCAAAGAAGAGGAGAAGGAAAATGCCAGAAGAAGGAGAACATTCTGGGGAAAGGCTGCAAAAATAGGCAGCGGGAAGGGAGATAGTGCCTGAAAGATAGGAATTGGGAAAGTAGGAATTTCCCCACAGGGGAAAGGAGACTAACTGCTCTGGTCTGAGTCCCCACTTCAAAAGATCATAGGGTGTGTAGCCTGGAAGTTCCAGCTGTTGCATTTTATGGAGGAGGCCCCTGCAGCTCAGAGAGGGAGGAAGGCACTCCTCAGGCTGCAGAGCTGGCAGGGCTGGGATTCTACCATTGCCACTGAGGACCCTTCTGTTCCCTAAATTGTTCCATTGAGACCTGGCTGAAGATCAGAGCTCCAGGAGTTGAAGGTCTACATTTCTCGTTAGGCTCTGGGCCATATTCCTGCTCCTGTGGTCCCAGGTACTCTGATGCCAGGGATGGAGAGGCAGCTGGAAGGATGGAAAATTCCATGAAGGCCAGGATACTAGGGAGCCATCCAACCATCTATCCATCCACCCATCCACCTATCTATTCATCTCCCATCCATAAAAACATCTATGCAGAAATTCATTTACCCATCCATCCACCAATCCATCCATCCATCCATCCATCCATCCATCCATCCATCCATCCATCCATCCATCCACCAATCCATCCATCCATCCATTCACCAATCCATCCATCCATCCACCAATCCATCCATCTATCCATCCATCCATCCATCCACCAATCCATCCATCCATCCATCCATCCATCCATCCATGCATTCACATATCCACTACTTTGTTCAGTCATTTGGCAGTCTTTCCATTCCTCCACCTATCCATCCGTCTTTCTGAACATCCACTCACCCATGAAGATCCATCATCCATGTTAACACTAACCATTAATCCCTGGGGCATACAGGTGAAAACTGAGTGCTGAACCCAGTCTCGCCAGGTTAGAATCCTCATTTTACCACATACAAACTGTGTCATCTTAGGCAAGTTACCTAGCCTCTCTGTGCCTTAGTTTCCTCATCTGTAAAGTACAGATATTATACCCCCTCCCATAGGATTGCTATAAGCTTTAAATGAGTTAATCCATTTAAAGCCCTTGGAATTGGTTCTTATATATTTTTTAAACAAATGCTCGTTAATGTTAGTAACAGCTGTTATTATTCTTCAAGGATGTGCTAGATGGCATCCTGACATTTGAATAAAGTGATGTAGGATACAGAGGCAAGAGCTTGGTCTGAGGCCCAAGTGAGGGAAAGCTGAGGGTCTTATTTCTTAATTCACTGTTTTCAAGGATCCTTCTTGGAGTCCAGAGATGAGAGGAGGTGAGAATGGATCCTCCGGGCTGGGGGCTGGGGGGCTGTAGTGTGCTGCCTGCTCCCTGCTTAGGACCGAGGCCTGCATCCCTCTAGCTGCTGGAGGCCTTGGTGGCTGACATCTGAGTCCCTCACCGAGGCTGGCCCACGGCTGCAGGGAGCCATCTCATCAAGTTCACGCCCTCTTCTCAGGACAACCCTTATCCTGGCAATGGCTGATGCAGATCTCAAGCCTCAACCCATTCATCCCCACTCAGAACAACTCTGAGGATGGGCCATCCCAGCTGCAGAGTCCCCCACGGGGTTGTCTGACGCTCCATTCTGGGCACTTCAGCCCAACGTCGCCCCCTACCCAGTCCTGCTTCTTGCCCTGTCTTTCCATGGGTATTGATCCCAAGAGCACCCCTAATAAACATGTACATGCTAATCTCCATCTCTGAGTCTGCTTCCCGGGGATCTAGATTGCACCAACTTGCACAAAAGATACAGTATTGCTTAAAGACTGTTGGCCGTATGTTAGACACTGCACTATATAGATGTGCTGGGTGTGTGTGTATTTTATTACTCTCTTTGACAGATGGGGAAATTGAGGCACAGAAAGGCGAGAGGATTTGCCCAAAGACACACAGGTGGTCTGCAACAGAGCTAGGATTCAAACTCAGGTAGTCAAGAGCCAGAGTTCCTGTGTTTGACCACCATACACACTGCCTCTTTTTTTTTTTTTTAAGATTTATTTTATGTATTTCTCCCCCCACCCCCCGGTGTCTGCTCCCTGTGTCCATTTGCTGTGTGTTCTTCTGTGTCTGCTTGTATTCTCATTAGGTGGCTCCGGGAACCTACCCTGGGATCTTCCGGAGTGGGAGAGAGGCAATCATTCTCTTGCACCACCTCAGTTCCCTGTTCTGCTACGTCTTCTTGTCTCTCCTCTATGTCTCTCTTTTTTTTTAAGATTTTTGTTTGTTTGTTTCTCTCCCCTTAACCTCCCCGCCCCAGTTGTCTGCTCTCTGTGTCCATTCGCTGTGTGTTCTTCCTCTGTGTCTCTTGTAGCATCATCTTGCTGCACCAGCTCCCTGCATCAGCCAGCACTGCTGTGTGGGCCGGCACTCCGTGTGGGCCAGCTCGGTGCATGGGCCAGCTTGCCTTCCCCAAGAGGCCCTGGGCATCAAACCCTGGACCTCCTGTATGGTAAACAGGCACCCAATTGCTTGAGCCACACTCACTTCCCACTACACTGCCTCTTGCGGTTCTGCCCAAGCCCAGGGATTCCGTGCAGGGGGGCTGGAGGTGTCTTTGCATGCAGGGGAAGATGCGTGGACGTACACATGTGTACGTGTGTACTCGAATGAATGCATGGCTGTGTGCATGTGTTAGTGCGGCCCCTGCTTGTGCGAGGGTGACTGAGAAGGCATGTGGGGATATATGTGCACATGGGTCCCCCGGTCAGGCTCCCACAGGACCCATCTTCCTGGGCTCTCCTCTTTTCCCATTTCACACAGGGGCCATGAGTGTCCGGGTGGGGTCCAGGATTTGGATTCTGAAACCAAACTGCCATTTATTTGTTCTCACCATGGCTCCCAAGAGTAGAGGCTAAGCTCTTGGAAAATCAAGTTCTCTGTGGGGTAATGTCTGGTCCCGATCACTTGGCATGCAGGGCAGGGAAGTCAGAGAGTGATGTGCTTTGTCCTAGGAGCAGCAACCCCAGCCCTTGCCCTGACTGGCCTCCAGTGGGGGAGGCTGGTGTCTACCACCTGAGCAGAGGCTGTAGAGTCCTGGGTAAGAGAAGGCTGGGAAGTGAAGCTGTTGGGTTGAAATGCCACTTTGCCTCTCAGGTGTGTGATTTAGCAAGTTACCCTTTCTGATCCTCTGCCTCCTCCCCTGTAAAGTGGGGATATGACAATAGGATATGACAAATATTTCACAGGGTTTGTTGTAAGGATGAATACCACTTGAAATAATGCTGAGGACAGGAAGCACACAATAATTTTTATTGTTATCATTATTTTTTTATTTTTTGAGGCACGAGGGCCGGGGATTGAACCCGGGACCTCATAGGCAGGAAGCTGGTGCTCAACCACTGAGCCAAATTGGCTCCCCTGTGTTGGTTTTTTTGTTTGTTTGCTTATGGTTTTGTGCTTTTTTAAAGATTTATTTCTTTATTTCTCTCCCCTCCCCCCCAGTTGTCTGCTGTCTGCCCACTTGCTGTGTGTTCTTCTGTGTCCACTTGTTTTCTTGTCAGCAGCACCAAGAATCTGTTTCTCTTTTTGTTGCGTCATCTTGCTGTGTCAGCTCTCCGTGTGTGCGGCGCCATTCCTGGGCAGGCTGCACTTTTTTCGCACACGGTGGCTCTCCTTACAGGGCGTACTCCTTGCACATGGGGTTCCCCTAAACAGGGGATACCCCTGCGTGGCATGGCACTCCTTGCACACATTAGCGCTGCACGTGGGCCAGCTCACCACATGGGTCAGGAGGCCCTGGGTTTGAACCCGTGGTAGGCGGACGCTTTATCAGTTGAGCCAAATCCGCTTCCCAGCTTATGGTTTGTTTTTGTTTTCAGGAGGCACCAGGGACCAAGCGCAGGCCCTCCCATGCGAGAAGCAGGTGCGCAACTGCTTGAGCCACATCTGCTCCCCTATTATTGTTATTTTGAACCTATATCAGACACGTAAAAGAAGAGATTGCATTCCAGAGGGAAGCACTTTTGTCAAGTACCAACATTAGTCAACCTTGCAAAGAAGGTGCTATGCTGCCCATTTTGCAGATGAGGAAACCAAGGCACTGCGAGATAAAGTAACTCGTCCCAGGCCTCACAGCAAGTGAATGACAAAACTGGGTTTTAAATGTCCTGTGCTCTTTCTACCCCTCCACAGTGGCCTCCATGTTTGGCCTAGGAGCTTCTGGGTTGTGACAATATGTCCTGTAAACTCTGTTCAGGGCAGATATGGTTTTCTCTCATGTTGCCTATGTACAAGAGAATATGAAGGGGGAAGCAGACGTGGCTCAAGCGACTGAGTTCCTACCTACTACATGGGAGATCCTAAGTTCAAATCCGGGGCCTCCTGGAGAAGGCGAGCTGGTGCAATGGGCAGGGGTGGCGAGCTGATGCAACAAGATGACGCAACAAAGAGATACAAAGAGGAAAGACAATGGGAGATGCAACAAACCAGGGAGCTGAGGTGGCTCAGTGATTGAGCTCCTGCCTCCCACAGGGGAGGTCCTAGGTTCGGTTGCTGGTGCTTCCTAAAGAAAAGATGAACAGACAGTGAATGCAAACAATGGGGGGCGGGGGGGGGGGGTGAGGAGGAAATAAAATTTAAGAAAAAAAAAGAGAGACTATGTAGGGATTTGCAGGTTGTCAGTCTTCACGAAAAAAAAATAGACATTTCTCTTTGGGCAGGAAGAAACACAAGTGAAACATATGGAACAGTCAGAGAGGGGAGCTCTGAGAGGAAAATGGGAGGTTCAAAAGGCAATTAATGCTTCTGTCTGAAACTGTAAACAGATAGTTAAGGGCTCTGACACCACCAGCTTGCAGACAAAAGGCAGACAGAAACAGCGCACACAAGGAAGCTGGGGGTAGACTACGCCCAGGGTGGAAATTAAATGTTTTCCTGAAAGCAGAAAGGAAAGCCGTGGTTCAAGCCTCGCCCTGACTCTGCCTGTGACTCTGTGACAGTGTAAGTTTAATGAGTAAAGGCCCTTAATTCGTACCTAGGTGTTGTGAACCGTAAAGCCTTACTCGACATTCTCTCCTGACCTAAGTTAGTAAAACAAAAGTAATAATTAGAAGTGAGTCTAATATGTCATTTTAATCGCATATATATATGGAGAGAAAGGGAGAGAGAGGGAATCATTGGTATGTTTAGTCAGAACTCCCAGTGGTAAGAGAGAAAACTCAACTAACTGATGCAAAAAAAAATCACCATCATAATGATGATTATTTATTGGCTCACAACTGGATCCGGGAGGTGAAAGATTTCGGGAAGTGTCCTTGCTATAGGCCTTGGCCCCGCTTTCTGCTGTGACTTCATTCTCAGACATTCTCCTCCCCGCAGTGGCAAGGTGGCTTTCAGAAGTTCCAAGCTTGCGTTCTCTTCCCAGTGAAAAAAGAATGCCTCTCTCCAGGAAAAATCTCAGGGTCTCCTCTGATTGGCTCTCAGTGGGTCACATCCTTCAACCAATCGTGCGGTCACACTGGAACGCAGTTCCTCCAGAGGGGCAGAGTCAACTCTGTTCAAGCTACAGGGATTGACACTGGGGTAGGGAGGGCTTCCCAGGGAAAATTGGGGTGTTGTTTCCAGAAGAAGGGGACCCATGTTCAGCGTCTGGCAGTCCCTGCCTCTCTGCTAACCAAGCTTGAGCAGAGTCTATCAGGAATAAGAACAACAATGATCATCGCCAGCACTTCTTGAGCACTCATTATGAGCCAGGGATTATGCTAACTGCGCTATACGTATTATCACATTTATTCCTCACAGCAGCCTATATTTATTCCTTATCATCATCCCATTTCACAGACGGGCAAACCGATGCTTAGACAGTTTAAGGAGTTGGCCGAAGTTCATACGGGTGGTGGGGAGAGGAGCCAGGCGTCATACTTATGCAGTCCTCTTCCAACTCCTGTGCTCTTTGCTTCTCTGGAATCTTCATTTAAAGTTGGTGTATCATTGAGAGTTGTCAGCTTCATTCCAAAGAGGAAGCCCTGAGGCTTCCAAAGGTTGACACCCTACAAGGCTGACCAAGGTGGGATGCGGTTATCACCTCCACGCTCCTTCAGTCTTTCCCAGGGATCTTGTCCTGGATTAGTTCCATGGACACCAAGAGGTTTGACAACAAGGAAAGTCTGATTTAAGGATCAGTGGGGGTTCTGCCTCCCCATCCACCAGGAGTGATGGAAAAAGAGTGGGTCACGGAGGGATGTGCTAGGTTTGAGGCCTTGTTCTGCCACGAACCACCTGTACGTGTTCTCAAATAAATTCCCTTAATCTCTGAGTCTCAGTTTGCCTACCCATAAAATGGGCATAATAACATCTTCCTCAGAGGTTGTGAATTTACATTAAACACTGCATGCAAAATAACGCTCCAAGACTCACTTCTCTCCTTTCCCCTTTACCCCCTCTTCCCACGACAAGGGCTTAACAAGGGGGTGTGGTGAGGACAGGAAGGAAAACGCCATTTCTCTCTGGCCCTCTGGCGCTCTCTCCAGCCTGCTGGGCTCTCCCCACCTCTTACCTCTTGTCCATCAGCAGCTGCTGAAAGCGCACACAATGAGCACAGTGCTCTGTGTTCCCGGGTTCAAATCCCAGTCCGGCTGTCCTCTTCCTAGTGTTGTAACTTTGGGTAAATCTCTTCACCCGGTCTCCACCTTCCCCCTCAGCCTCCCCGGGAAAATCTGAGCTGGAGAATGCACCTCCCTCCCAACCTGGGGAGGCCTGACGAAAACCCCCGACACGGGTTGTTTATTCTCTGGGTCTGAAATGAACAAAAAGGGACAAAGCTGGGTGGGTCAGGCGGCTTGAGGCAGGACCTGACACGTTCTGGTCAGCAGAGGGGCTTGTCTCAGCTCCACTTCCCATCTCCTGAATAATTCATGACCAACAAAATGGCTGGCCCAGCCCGGGGCCCTCCCTCCTCTCGCCAGAGAAGGGAGAAAAGTTTCTAATTACAGGTCAGTAGGCCTGGCTCCCAGGGGCCCCTGGGCGCTGCACACAGGGGATGTTTATGGGAAGGGGAGGGAGAGGAGGGGCTCTGTCCCAGCCCCTTTCCTGCAGGAACTAAACTCCTTTTGAAATTGCAGGCTTGGGCTGCCAAGGCTCGGGGAGAAACTACGAAAAGCAATTCAGAATCTGCAGGAAGAGAAAACGCTGCCGAGGGGTCAGAGAGAAGTGCCCAGAAAAGTGCCAGGTCAGGGAGGGGCGTGGAAAGACCTGGCAAGTGGAACTGTGGGTAGAAGAGAAGTGAGGAGGAGTCGACTCTGCCAGGTGCCGCCGTGTGCTATGAGCACAATGGAATAGAGGAGACTTTCCAAGGTCCAATGGAGAGAATGGCAAAGACAGACCTCAGAAGGAAGATGAGCTTACGCCCATGGTCACAGCTGCGAAAAGGAGGAAATAGCCAAGTGTCCACCCACAGAGGGAGGGATTAAGAAAAAGGGGGTGCATTTGCCCAATGGAATATTATTTAGCCCTGAAAAGGAAGGAAGTCCTGATACCTGCTACAAAGTGGATGACCCTTGAAACATTTTACCCAAAGAAACCAGGCATGAAAGACCACATATTTTATGATTCCATTTATATGAAATGCCCAGAATAGGTAAATCCAAAGAGATAGCAGATTGGTGGTTTCCCAGGGGCCGGGGGGAATGAGGAGCAACTACATAAAGGGTGTGGGGTTTCCTTTTGGGGGTGATGAAAAATGTTCTGGAACTAGATGGAGGTGATGGCACAACATTGTAAATACACTAAATGCCATGCAAGTGTTCACTTTAAAATGGTTACATTTATGTTACGTGAACTTTACCTCAATTAAAAAAAAATAAGATTGACCCTTAAAAAAGAAAAGGTGAGAAAGACGTCCTGACTCCAGAAACTCAGCTTCTCTGCTACATTTTAGTTTCCATATCTGGAAGATGGGGAGAAGCACAATACCTCAGAGTGGTGGGGGAATTATATGAATTAATATATGTAAAGTGCTAGAATACTGCCTGACACCTAGTAAACCCTCTAAAAATATTATTAGGGGTCAGTTAAGGGTCATGGTGACAAGGAAAGAAGGTACTGGAGTTTGCACGAGATGAGAAATATGACTTGTGAGGCAGTTTAGTATTATTAAGTGCAAGGACCCCAGGAGTAAGCTGCCTGGGTTCTAATCCCAATTCTGTCTCTTTTTTTTTTTTTTTTTAAAGATTTATTTTTATTTATTTAATTCCCCTCCCCTCCCCCGGTTGTCTGTTTTCTGTGTCTTTTTGCTGCGTCTTGTTTCTTTGTCCGCTTCTGTTGTCATCAGCAGCACAGGAAGTGTGGGCGGCGCCATTCCTCGGCAGGCTGCTCCCTCCTTCACGCTGGGCGGCTCTCCTTATGGGTGCACTCCTTGCGCGTGGCGCTCCCCTACGCGGGGGGCACCCCTGTGTAGCAGGGCACTCCTTGCGCGCATCAGCACTGCACTTAGGCCAGCTCCACACGGGTCAGGGAGGCCCGGGGCTTGAACTGCGGACCTCCCATGTGGTAGACGGACGCCCTAACCACTGGGCCAAAGTCCGTTTCCCCCAATTCTGTCTCTTACTAGCTGTTGTGTTCTTGGGCAAGTTACCGCACCTCTCTGAGCCTCAGATTTACCATCTGTAATAAATAATAACCATTGCCATTAGTGGAGAGTGGTGAACAAAAGGGATGAAGTCCCTGCCCTCATGGAGCTTGTAGTCTAGCAGAAAGTTCTAGAAAATGCAAACTAACCTATAGGGGCAGAAAGCAGATCAGTGGCTGCCTGGCAACAGGGGTGGGAAGGAACAGAGTACAAAGGGGCATGAGGGAACTTTTTGGGGAGGTGGACACGTTCTTTATCTGACTGGGGTGTATGCTCATTCAACTGGACACTTCAAATGGGTGCATTTTGGGAGCGGATGTGACTCAAGCAGATGAGTGCCCACCTCCCACATGGGAGGTTCCAGGTTTGGTTCCCAGCATCTCCTAAAGAAGACAAAAAACAAGCAGACAATATGTAGATACAAGCAAAAACAATGAGCAGACAACAAGAAAAAAAAAACCAACAACAAGCAGACAGCAAGCAAAAAAACAAATGATTAGGGAGCAGATGTGGTTCAAGTAGTTGAGCACCTGCCTCCCATATGGGAGGTCCTGGGTTCGGTCCCCAGAGCTTCCTAAAGAAAAAACAATGAGCAGTGAGCAAACAAACAAACAAACAAACAAAAAACCCACAAGCAGACAACCAGCAAAAAAAAAAAAAAGAGCAAAAACAAGCAAACAGACAAGAGAGACATCTCAGGTGGAGGGAAAGATGAAAAAGTAGGTGCATTTTAAAATTTAAATTATGCCTCAATAAAGTAGATTAAAAGAAGGGAGAAAAAAAAGACTACATGTACCAGATTCCAGTCTTGTTTATTATTTGAGTGTCTGATTTCAAGCTCATCTCTGGGCAGAAACTGTATCGGATTCATGTTTAGATACTCCTCCAGCTTCCCACTTCCAGGGCCTAGCAAAATGGCTCAGATCAACAAATATGCCTTGGGCAACTTCTTTGCGCTGGGTGCTAAGGTCCCAGAGCAATCAGTCTAGTGGGGAAAACAAAACAAAATGGGCAAAAAGGCATGGTACCGTGTGGTAAAGGTTAGGACGGGGCAAGCAAGACCTCAAGTACATTCCCTGCTGGGTCATCAGAATGAATCCTGCACAGAGCCTGGCGTTGGAGTGGTGAAGATCCTGGGCTCGGAGTCCAACGGCCTGGGTTCAAATCCCAACCCTGCCACTTGCAAAGCTGTATTCCCCCAATGAGAGGTGCCCCCCACGCCCCCAGGTCCCAGCCCCAAGGTCATGCTCACTTTAGCATACCAAGCCTCAACTTTCCACATCTGGAAAATGGAGTCCGTAGTAGCTCCAACCCAGGGGCTGTTGCGAGAATTCAAGACGACAGTTGAATGTCAAGTGCTCAATCAACAGCTGCCAGCTGTTTCCACCGTGAATGACAAACAGGGAATTGGGGGGGGGGAGGGGCACAACGTGAGAGGCGTCTTCCTAGCAAGCATGGGGTGGGAGAGGGGTCCAGGATGCTTTCCCAGAGAGGTGACACTTGGAGGAGGAGTTAATTTAAGTGGCCATGGGGACAGGGGGGAGTGGGAACAGCTTGGAGCAAACGCTCAATAAATATTTGCTCAATAAATTAAAAAAAAAAAAAAGTCTGCACTCCCTGCAAGGCCTGCCTGTAACCAGGGGGGACAGAGAAGGCCTCCCAGAGCAGGAGCAGGCGAGGGAGGGGGGTCCTCAGCAGGCTGGTTTCGGGGTGGCCGACCCCACCCGCAGGCCCCAACCCCACCCTGTGTGTGCCCTGCTCGTCGCCCTGCCGGTTTCTGGCTGCCCAGGGTTCCTGAACGCTCCACAGCCTGAGGCCTGGAGCCCAAGGGAAGGGGAAGGGTGGGGAGGGCTGGCCGGGCAGAGCTCCCCCGGCCTTCTCCCCCTACCTAGAGTGGGCCAAGTCCCCCCGCGAGGCGCCTCCCGCGCCCCCGTTGTCCAAGCCACAAAGGGCCGGGATCAATGGAAGGCGGGAGCGGCCGGCGGGCCTCCTCTTTGTGCGCCTGTCTCAGGCCTGTTTGCGCCGCCGTCTCCGCGCCCCCATTGATCAGGCATGTGGAAAGATTCCGCCTCCCGGGCTCCCTTTGTGGCCGCGTTGCCAGGCTGCGCCCGGCGTGACTGCACCGCGCGGGGCGCTCCCGCCTGCGGTGGGCACCGGGGCTGCGAGACAGGGCGGGCTCCCGGGAGCCTAGGGCTGCCAGAGTCAGCGAGTAAAAAAAATACGGGAGAGCCGGTTACATTTGAATTTCAGATAATAACGAGTAAAAAAAAATATTTTAAAAATATAAGTATGTCCCATGCGATATTTGGGACATACTTATACTAACAAAGTATCTGTGGCTTATATAACGTTGGAGTTGAACGAGGGGCCAAATACACGAGGGCGTATTTTGAGCTGGAACCCTAGGAGAGGGGGAAGTGGGAATAAAACGCCATCGCCCTGTGCTTCCTGAAGGCTGCTCTTAGCTGATACTTGCCCCAACTCCAGTCATTGGAGTAGTTTCGTTTGTTTGCTTTCTGGTTTTGTTTTTGACCACATCTGCTTACCCCCTGAACTACTATTTAGATACTATTATTCTTTAAATGAACTGACCTTTAAATCTGTAAATCACTAATGCATACTTTGCATACATCCACTCGAAGAAATATGTAAGTGTACACCGTGATGCCTCTTGACCCATGTGGACACCCAGATCAAGATAGAGAACATTCCATCTCCCCAGAAGGCTCCGCAGACCCCTTCCCCGTCAATATCCCCTCCGTAGGCAGCCACTATCCTGGCTTCTGTCACCCTAAGTCCGTAGGTTCGTGTCCCTTGTTCTTGAACTTCATGTAAAGGGAGTCGTAGAACAGTCTGGCTTTTCTCACTCAACATCGTGTCTCTGAGCTTTGTCCACGCTGTGGCTTGAACCAGTAGTTTCTCCTCTCTCACCCTTGGCCGTGGAGTAGTCCCCTGTAGGGCTGGACCATGGCTTGTCCCTCCCTCTTCCTGTTCATGGATGTCTTGGTTGTTTCCAGTTTTTTGGCTCCTGTGAATAAAGCACCTATGACCATTCACGTACTAGTTACTGTGTGGACTTAAACATATTTAACCTATGCACTACTATTTGTGAACTCACAGGTTGGCATGCTATTATAGGGAAGTGGACTTGGCCCAGTGGTTAGGGCGTCTGTCTACCACATGGGAGGTCCGCGGTTCAAACCCCAGGCCTCCTTGACCCGTGTGGAGCTGGCCCATGCGCAGTGCTGATGCGCGCAAGGAGTGCCATGCCACACAGGGGTGTCCCCCGCATAGGGGAGCCCCACGCGCAAGGAGTGCGCCCCCGTAAGGAGAGCCGCCCAGCGTGAAAGGAAGTGCAGCCTGCCCAGGAATGATGCCACCCACACGGAGAGCTGGTGCAGCAAGATGACGCAACAAAAAGAAACACAGATTCCCGGTGCCGCTGATAAGGATAGAAGCGGTCACAGAAGAACACACAGCGAATGGACACAGAGAGCAGACAACTGGGAGGAGGGGGGAAGGTAGAGAAATAAATAAAATATCTTTAAAAAAAAAAGAAATGCTTTATACATTTTTTCTCCTGCACATTAAATACATAACTTAGACACATGTTCATGTGAGCTTCTATCTACCGACCCAACTCACCCCTGCACCATCAATGGACCAAATGCCAAACTGGGGAGTAGAGATTAAGAGAACAAGCTGGCTCACGTAGCCTCTCTGGGCCCTGGATTCTTCCATTTCTTCATCTGTAAATGGAGGTGATAATATTAATGATCCCCCCCGGGGTGGCTGAGAAGGTAGAATGGGATTATGCCTGTGAAAATATGCAGCGTGAGGCCAGGTAGGTCCGCAGTGCTCCACACAGGGAAGCGACAGGCGCTTGCTCTCATCCATCCTCCTTTCCATCCTTCGAGGCAGGGACTTTCATCATCAGCCGATTTTACAGATGAGGAACCCGAGGCTCAGGGAGGCAAAGTCACTTGCCCCAGTTAGAAAGTGGCATCGCTACCACCCAGTGTGGTTTCCGGAGCTGGGAGGCAGGACAGACTGAAGAGGGCCAGGGCTCGGAGAGGAGTGTGGGCTCCCAGGAGGACCGAGCTGGGTGCCTTCTGCCCGCCTCTGGGTGCTTCCCTTGGCGCCCACTGGGAGGCGAGGCCAAGCCTCCCTGCCAACGGGCAGGTGGGAGGACAGGCAGGGAAGTGGGGGGCCGAGGAAAGGGCAGGAGGAGGGAGCCCAGGAGCCACGGTGGGCTGCGCAGAGCCGGGCCAAACTCCCTGCTGGCCTAGAAGTGCGGGGCGCGGGCGATTAGCACGACAGTCCCCGATCCGGCATCCTCAGGCCCCAAGCTGGGTCTGCACCATTCCATTTCCAGCCAGCTCTTTCTTTAGCCGCCTAGTTATGGGGGGCATGGGAGCAGAGAGACGGGGCGACCACCTTCTTAAAGGGCCCCTGAGCCCAGGGCCAGCCGCCGGGTGGGTGGGCGACAGGCCTCCTCCTCCCGGATAGAGAGGGGCTTAGGCCAGAACAAAGCCCCAGTGCCCTGAGGCCCCTGACGGGCGCCTTCCGCCCCTGGCGCCCCTACAGCGCCTCGGCCCAGCCCCCAACCCCACCCAGGGCTTCTGTTCCGGACCTCCTCGTCCCCTGGAGGGCACAGGAGCAGGTGAGTCGGGTAATGCAGGACTCCGCCTCCTCGCGTGGTAAAGCCCCGGGCTGGCAGCCGCTGGAGAACACTGGGGCAGCCTCAGGGTCCTCCGGCTGCCCATTCCCACTCTCAGGGTCCCGACCCCTTCCTTGCCCCTGCAGCCACCTGGCACCAGACATCAAAGAGAGCACGTGGGGGGAGCAGATGTGGCTCGCGCGGTTGAGCGCCTGCTTCCCACATGGGCGGTCCCGGGTTCGGTCCCCCAGTGCCTCCTACAAACAAAAGAACAAGCAAACACATGAAAAAACCAACTCAGGGGAGCCGATGTGGCTCAGGGGTTGAGCACCGGCTTCCCACATACGAGGTCCCAGTCTCAATCCCTGGCCCCGGGTATCTCCAAAGAAAAAAAAGAAAAGAAAAAAGCACATGGGGTAGAGTGGCAGAGCCCCAGCTTTGGGTTTGAATCCTGGCTCTGCCCCGTATCTTTTTGTGTGACCTTGGGCAAGTCTCATAACCTCTTGGAGGCTCCGTTTTCTCATCTGTGAAATGGGAACAATCAAAACCTCCTTCAGAAATTGTCATAAACATTCGCTCAAATACCACACGGGAGTGCCTGCCGCCTGGTTGGGGTTCAGCGAATGCTCAGTGGATGGGATACACATCTCCCCAAACACACGCTCTGACCCTTTCTGAAGAAGCATCTACTGCAGTGTGACTGATATGGCTATGGTCTATACTAGTGCCCATTAGGTGCCAGCCTTATGCCAGTGATTAGACTGTTTCCTCACTCCTCATAAAACCCCTGTGAGGCAGATTCTCGACTTGTGAAGAATTGGAAAATGAAGTCAGAGAAGTGAAGAGACTTGCCCGAGACCACACGGCTAGAAGATTCCAAAGAGAGATAAAAACCCAGGCACTGCTGACCCTGAAAACAATGGCTGAAGGGCTGGGAGCCAGCCAGTTGGTCTCAGGTATGCTTTTCTTTTCCTTCAAATATTTGATTTATAAAGCAACATCTTTATTTTTTTTTTAATTTTAATTTAAAACTTTTTAGGAGGTACTGGGGATTGAACCCAGGACCTCATATGTGGGAGGCAGGTGCTCAGTCACTGAGCCACATCCACTCCCTCTCAGATACTTTTATTTTATATATTCATTTTTTCTGGTACGTTTGGATCCTGCGCTGTGAGTTAAGCATTGTGCTGGGTGCTGGGGATAGGGCTCAGCCCAAGACAGACCCGGTTGTCCTCCTCTCCTGCAGTCCACTCTGACGACAGTCAAGTAATTTCAGTGAGTGATAAGTGCCTTGAAGACAGTAAAATAGGGCGATGGGTTAGAGTCCGAGGGGGTTCAAGATGTCTTCTCTTAAGGAGGCAAATACTTGAACTTCAGAACAGCCATGGTAAGATCCAGGGACAAAGCCTGCCAGGCAGCAGGAACTGCAGGTGCAAAGGCCCTGAGGCAGGATAGAGCTTGGGCTATCTGTGGAAGTGGAAGGCGGGCAATGTGGCTCTGTGGCTGGAGTACTGGAAGAAAGGGTGAGAGTGGGGTAGGAAGGGCATGGAAAGGGAGGACGGGCCCAGGGCTTGGGGAATATAGTAAGTTTGGGTTTCTCTCCTTTCTTCCTCTACTCAGCTGCTTTTTCTTCTTCTCTCCCTCCCTCCTTATTTTCCTCCTTCCCCACCCCTCCCCTCCCTCCCTTCCTTCCTATTTTCCAGGCACTGGACCAGGGGCTGAGGGCCTCTGAATTTCTCCCAGCGTCTCCCCCTCCTCTCATCTCCCCTCCCCCTCTCCTGAACAGCTGCCCCGCACCCACTGGTCCTGCTCTCCACCCCCCCAGTCCCCTTCCCGCCCACCCCCCACTAATCCGGGACAATGAGGACGAACCCAGAGCCCAGCTCCTTACAGCATTGTCCCTTTAAAGAATCCCTAAATCCGGACACCCCTCTCCTCCCCCACCTGAGAACCAATTAGGGTTCCCGAATTCAAGTGGAGGCTTTTGTGTGTCACGTGTTGGGGGAACAAAGCCGTCTCCGGCAGGAATAAAAGCTTCCATTCAGGAGCCTGTTTGTTCTTATTCTAATCGTTTCCACTCCAGCCTCGCCTCCTTCCCTGGTTCCCAGGGCCGCCCAGCTCCGCCTCACCTTCCCGCCTCCAAACGCCCCGTTAGTGCACTACGCGCAAGCAGGTGGCCACAGACTCGGGGCTCGGCCCACTTTTCCTTCTTGAGAGATCAGATGACGCCAGCAGGCTCCAACCTGAGCCCGGAGCTCAGGGCTTCACGAGCATTACTGTGTAGGGCTGTTAATAGACTTAGTGTAGCTCAGAGAGGTTAGGGAACTTGCCTGAGGTCACACAGCTAGTAAGACGGGGAGCCTGGATGCTTGCGCGTTATTCTGCGGAAACCTCAGCTGGTCCTAGGGTAGGACCCTGTGTAAGAGAGGGGAGCTACTGTTTTCATAAAGCCCCTGGGGCCAGGCTTCTGCTGAGCATTTTGCAACAGTTGAGGTCAAAGTCCAGGCAAGCCTGAGGCAGGATTGGAACTCAGGACTCTGGGGGAGACAGTGGAACCCTCAGGTCTGAGGATGGAGAGACCAGGAGGTCTGCTCATACCATCGACTAAGTGAATGGGACTCCTGGGCTTGCGCAGTGCACCGCCTGGCCAACCAACTAGTGGCCACGCCTTGACGGTTCCATCCATTCCATGGCGAAGCGGTCCAAGGCTCCATCCTCAACCCTCTCCTCCCCTCACTTCATTTCCTCTTTCTCTGTGACTTCATCCACCCTGTGGATCCCAGGAGGGCATCTAAATTCCTGTCACCAATCCAGAGCCTTTCTCAGCCCTTCAGAGCCTGTGTCTGGCTGCTTCTCTCATATCTGCTCCTCAAATTCAGCAAGTTCAACTCAAGATCTCCTCCCAAAGCCAGGGCTCCTGGGACAAAGCATCTCTGGACCTGTCTAGCAGGTGCAGGCTTGGAAACCATTCCTGCTCCCTTCTGGGTCTTCTCCCTCACATTCTTGTCACGAGCGGGCCCACAAAACCTTCCTGGTCTGTCCCCTTCTGTCCACCAGCACCACCCTCTAGGCCAAGTGATTACACCCTCCTGCCTGGAAACTGCAATGGCTTCCTACCTGATCCCCCCAAAGTCACCCTGACCCTCTCTGGTGTGCCCTTTATTCAGCCCCCATCGCCTGGCCCCAAGCTCCACCCTGGAGCCCATGAGGCCCTTGCAAGGTCTGGTCCAGCTCCTTGTCCAGCCTCAGCCTTCCTTGTTTTCTTTTAGCCCAGGCATTCGCATTGTTCTCTCCCAGGTCTAGGTCCTCACACAGGCTGTTCCTCGGTTGCAATGCTGTTCCCACCCCTCTTCAACAAGACACCTTCTTGATCTCCTGTTCAAGTATCCAGTTCCTCCAAGAAACCCTCCCTGACTCCCCTGGGCAGGTCAAAACCCTCCTATGTTGCATTCTCACAAGAGAGCTATGCCCCCCTCATATCAGCCTCTTTATACATTTGAGAGATTATTTGATTTATACCTTTCCCTCCCCCAGACTGTAAACTGCATGAAGACAGGGGCCTTGACCGATTTTATTCACAGCACCTGGTACATCCCTGAATGGCTAAATGAATGAATGCATATTAATTTCAGCTCGCCTGGGGGGGCGGGGCAGGGCAGTCTTTACCCTTTCTCTCACCCACTTTTCACAGCAGCGAAAACTGGTTCAACCTTTTCAGCGGCCAGTTTGGCAACATCTATTGACATTTTAAATATCCAGAAGCTTTGATCTTGTGATTCTACTTCTGGAAATTTCCCCTTCAGATAACCTCACGCATGTGCAGTAAGAAGCACATCCATGCAAATTCAGTATAAAAAAGGGCTAGTTAAATAAACTGTGGGACATTTATATAATAGAGTACTACATGGCCATTGAGGCGAATGTATTGACCTGGAATGGCGATTGATATATTGCCAAGAGAAAAAAGCCATACGCTGGGTGCAGGAAAGCGCCATTTGTGCAACAGAAAAAGGAAGTATCATCACACAAACACACACATGCCTGTATTGCACCTTCTTACATGCATAGAAAATGTGCGGATGAAATACATAGTAAATTGTCATATCTGTGTTCATTTCCTTTGGGGAGTGGAAAATGAGAGTGGAAAGAGGTCATTTACTACCCTCTGTGCTGTCTGAAAATGACTTTTTTTTTTTACCACTGTCATGCATTCCTTTTATAATGTATATCTATTTTTTAATTGAGGTAAAATTCACATACATAAAATTAACCATTAGTCTTAGTTTGCCAGGGCTGCTGTAATAAAGTACCGCAGACTAGCTGAGTTAAACAACATGAATTTATTGTCTCTCGGTATGGGAGGCTGGAAGTCCAAAATCCGGGTCTCTGCAAGGCCGCGCTTCCTCTGAAGTCTGCAGCCTTCTGGTGGGGGCTTAGCTGGCAATTCCTAACTCAATCTCTGCCTCTGTCACATGGCCCCAGCTCTCTCCATCTGTCTCCTCCTGTGTCCAAATCTCCTCCAAAGGCCTCCAGTCATATTGGATTAAGGCCCACCCTCATTTAGTTTGGCCTCACCTTAAGTAATAGCATCTATCTACAAGCAGGGCTGCGGGCAGCTGAGGTGGGCTAGCACAGACATCTAGCGGAGGGACGGTGGCGGCTGGGCTGGCGCGGGGGCCAAGAAGAAGATGGATGGAAGTGATCGAATTCGAGGGGTATAAAACCTGCCTGTGTTCAAATTCCAACTCCCTATTTCTTTGCTGTGTGGCCTTAGGATTTCTCTGTGCCTCAGTTTCCTTTTCTGTCAAGGGAAGGCAATAAATATACCTACTACATATGTTTTTTTGGCAGGACTAAATGAGTCAATTAGTATAAATTGCTTAGCAAAGCACAGGGCACACATTGTAAGGATGCGCTAAATGGCAGTTGGGGCTATTACTACTTCTGTTATTGTTGTTTTATTTTGTCATGTAGGGAAAGGTGATCTGGCAAAAGCATTGAGTACAATGCTTGGAATATGACAAGCATTTAATAAGTATTGCTGAATGAATGGACGCAGGTTTCCCATATCTGATGAATGAGCTTCATCCTATGACAGTCACCCAACATTGACGGAGCTTCCTGGAAACCCAGCACCATGCCAATAAAGGTAGAGCAATAGAAAGACAGTCCCTGCCCCAGGGGGCTTCCAGTCTAGTTAAGCAGATGGGAAACACACAACCCGGCCAACATGGGGCGCCCCTGGCTCTCCATCCGGGACTGCCTGCTGTTCCTCCGCTTCTGCCTTTATGAGCTGCCCACATGCCAGCCTTCCTCACCAACCCGCTGTGCTTGCTCCCTCCCGGGAGCCTCTCGAGCTCCCCTAAGGCCCTCAGACTTCGCTTTATATAATCTGTCCTTTGTAAACTCCTCAAGAAAACTGGCAGCAAATTGTGTTCCGTTTTGGATACCCGCACGGTACCTGGCACGGTCGAAGGTGGAAAAGGCATATTTGATTCATTCAAGGGAAGGCAACGATGTAAAGATGGAACCACCGAGTACTAACGAGCTGTGTGACCTTGGGCAAGACACTTCTCTCTTTGGATCTTGAAGTTTCTTTATCTGTAAAGCAGGCAGGGGGCATCAGAGAATCTTCATGGCAGCCGTCCTCAGCCTTTTAAAAATTGGGATACTCCCCAGTGAACGGCCTCCACCCCTCCCTCTCCCACTCAGGAGAGCATATTGCAAAGGCCAGAGAGCGAGAGTGATGTTATTTATAGACATAGCCTTGAATCCACTCTTGCTCGTTTGTTTATTTCTTTTTCTTCTACATTTATTTATTTATTTTTAAAGCAAGTAAGGCGTTTTCAAGTTTCAGGAGAGGTGGCGGTTAAGAATATCAGGCTGGAAATCAGTGAGCTGTGTTTCAGTTCTCTCTTTGCTATTTTTGAGTGGGTTGACCTTGGGAAAGTTACTGAGCCTCAGTTTCTCTCTCAGGAAAATAATAATAGAGCCAACCTCAGGGGGGCTGTTGAAAGAATGAAAAGAGATCATGCAGGAAAATTCTTAGCATCCTGAGTATATGGCAAGGGCTCAATGAAGTCGTCAAAATCTACTTTTACTGTATTAGCTACCTTACATGGAACATACTAGAAAATTGGGATCTAATATTGAAGACTGAAAACCAAGCTCTTGATTAGCTTCAACCAAATTTGCTCTTTCATAATTTTCTGACCCAGCCATCAGGTTCCTCCTACGTGCTGACGGATTTCCCTGCTGAAGTGGGAAATAGATTTGTGGATGTGGCTCATTCTTTCACTGCCTTGGTTGCTCCGTTCCCACTCTCATTCTATCCCCTTTTAAAATTTTTTGGTTTTCCTTTCTGGTGAAGTATCACCCTCTTTTTTTTTTTTTTTAAATTGAGGTATAATGTACATAAAGTACTTTTTTTTTTTAGGAGGTACCAGGGTTGACCTTGTACTTGGGAAGCAGACACTCAGTCACTGAGCTACATCTGCTCCCCAAAGTGCACAAATTTTAAGTGTACAGCTCAGGGAATTATTGTTTGTAACAGCAACCTGTAATAAGATACAGGTCAACATTATCCACTAAGTGGCCACTCACCACGTGTGGCTACTGAGCGCTTGAATTGTGGCTGGTCCAAAATGAGAATTATATATATATATATGTAATTCTTCAAAGCAATATATATATATAATTGCTTTGAAGAATGTAAAAAAAAGAATTTGCAAAGTGTTTCATTAATAATAGTTGTATTAATTACATATTGAAATTATAATATTTGGAATATATTATCAAAATTAACATCTTTAAAAATGTGGTACTAGAAAACTTTAAATTACACATGTGTCTCGAACTTGTAATTTGCATCTTATTTCCATTGAACAGCACTGAGAGAACATTTCTTTTTTTTTTTTTTTAAAGATTTATTTATTTATTTATTTCTCTCCCCTTTTCCCCCCACCCCGGTTGTCTCTTCTCTGTGTCTATTTGCGGCATGGGAATCTGTGTTTCTTTTTGTTGCATCATCTTGTTGTGTCAGCTCTCCATGTGGGTGGCGCCATTCCTGGGCAGGCTGCACTTTCTTTCGCGCTGGGTGGCTCTCCTTTCGGGGTGCACTCCTTGCGTGTGGGGCTCCCCTACGCAGGGGACACCCCTGCGTGGCAGGGCACTCCTTGTGTGCATCAGCACTGCGCATGGGCCAGCTCCACACGGGTCAAGGAGACCCGGGGTTTGAACCACGGACCTCCCGTGTGGTAGACGGACGCCCTAACCACTGACTGGGCCAAGTCCGCCGCCTGAGAGAACATTTCATCCTCCAGAAAGTTCTCTCTTGCTTCCCAGTTGATACCTGCTCCCACCCCACAAAAATAAACACTATTCTGATTTCTCCATTGTTTTGCCTGTTCTAGAACTTCATATAAATGGGATCACATAGCATGGATTTTGTGTGTGTTTGCTTCTTTCGCTCAACATAATGGTTTTGAAATGTATCCATGTTATTGCATGTATCAGTCATTTGTTCCTTTTTATTTCTGAGTATTATCCACTGTATGAATATATTATAGTTTATCCATTCTCCTGTTGATGGACATTTGGATTGTTTCCAGTTTCTGGCTATTATGAATAAAGTTGCTATGAATATTCTTTTTTTTTTTTTAAAGATTTATTTATTTATTTAATTTCCCCCCCTCCCCTGGTTGTCTGTTCTTGGTGTCTATTTGCTGCGTCTTGTTTCTTTGTCTGCTTTTTTGTTTCTTTGTCCACTTCTGTTGTCGTCAGCGGCACAGGAAGTGTGGGCGGTGCCATTCCTGGGCAGGCTGCTCTTTCTTTTCACGCTGGGCGGCTTTCCTCATGGGCGCACTCCTTGTGCGTGGGGCTCCCCTACGCAGGGGACACCCTTGCGTGGCATGGCACTCCTTGCACGCATCAGCACTGCGCATGGCCAGCTCCACACGGGTCAAGGAGGCCCGGGGTTTGAACCGCGGACCTCCCATGTGGTAGACGGATGCCCTAACCACTGGGCCAAAGTCCGTTTCCCTGCTATGAATATTCTTGAAAAAGTCTTCAAATAGTCTTGTTTAAATTATTTTTACTATGTTTTCTTATTGTAAGATAGATCCATACTCATAGAAAAAAAAACTAACACACAATCCCTCCCCCGGGATGTTAATGGTTTGTGGTTTTTTTTCCTTCCCCCTCCCCTGCCCTGCTATTTTTGCTTTTTGTGTCCATTCGCTGTATGATCTTTTGTATCTGTTTCTCTTTTTGTTGTCTCTTCTCCTCTATCTCCTCTAGGATTCACTGGGATTTGATCCTGGGGACCTCTGATGTAGAAAGAGATTCCCTGTTAATTGTACCACCTCAGTTCCTGGTTTCTGCTGTGCTTTACCTTGACTTTCCCCTTTGTCTCTCTTTTGTTGTGTCATCATCTTGCTGTGTGACTCACTTGTGTGGGCACTGGCTTACCACATGGGCACTGGCTCACCATGCGGGCACTAGCTCACCAAGTGGGCACTCATGCGGGCACTCAGCTTGCACGTGGGCACTTGGCTCACCATGTAAGCGCTCATGTGGGGCACTCGACTCACCGCATGGGCACTTGGCTTACCACGCAGGAACTCAGTTCACCATGCAGGCACTTGGCTCACCATGCAGGCATTGGCTCGCTGCGCAGGCAAGCTTTCTCTTCTTTTTCACCAGGAGGCACCAGGAATCGAACCCAGGTCCTCCCATATAGTAGGCAGAGGCCCTATCACTTGACCCACATTTGCTTCCCAATGGTTTGTGTTTTGATGCAAATCCTTGCATTTTCCTCCACATATAGAATCATGTATTATCATTGCTAATAAAATTGTCACTTTGATAGTTCTTCCCTGGGCTGCCTGACCCCTGGGGATCTTCAGGTAGCTTTTGATTCTTGTGCTTCTTGTTCTACAGCCTCTAGAAGACCAAAACTGGAAAGGACTTAGGGATCACCTAATTCAAGAGAAGGCAAATATATGGCACACTTGCTCAGTGATTACCTGTACCCATGGCAGACATTACTAATCAATCACAGCTTTCTATCCCTACCCAGTCCCAGTCACTACTAACCGGTAAAAAAACTGAAACCAATTTCCCATCTCTGAAATATTCTGGCCATCCTCCATTTTGGAGATGAATAAACTGGGGTCAGAGGAGAGAAGAGCCTGTTTCAAGGTCAGAGGTGGAACCCCAGACTCATAACTCTCTGTCTTATGTTTTTTCCACTCCATTTCCTGACTCCAAAAGCTATTTCTCTGGGTTCCCTGAAAACCTGGTCTCTAGGGCGAAGGCATTTTTCTCTCCAGCCAGGGCTCAGAGACGGGACCCTCCCCTCTAGGCAGCCCCTCATTTCCATGCCCTGCCTGAGTGTAACCAGAAGCCCCTGCCACTCTCCTGGCATCCCCTCCCCCACAGCCACCATGGACAGACCAGTGGTTTCTTTTCTCCAGGTCTGCAGTTTCAGTTTCCCAAAATAAACATTTAGAAAAATAAAATAAATAAAGGAGACCTGCTCTTAGCATCTTTGTCGTCAGCTCCAGTATTGTGGGATTATTAATTGACCAGACTAAATCAAATAGTTAATTAGAGCAGAAAGGAGACTTCAGATGCTGGAACCATAGAACTCTAAAAGCATCCCCTTTTCACCAACTCATCAAACAGGCTCCAGCCGTCATTGGAACTGACAGTGAGAAAGTGGGAGAGTCAGCAGGTCTGGGCAGAGTGTGGGTGTTCTCGGCTGGGCAGGCAGAAGAGTGTATTTAATTCCCTTCCTTCCAGGGCAGGGGAGAAAATTCAGGGAAAAAAAAAATGGAGACAGAGTGTATCCTAAAGTTTAAGTCAGGCTCAGCTGGGTGGGTTCTTTGGCTGGCCCCATACACATGCTAGCTGGATGACCTTGAGCATGTCAATTCAAGTCTCTGAGTTTCATTTCCTTCATCTGTAAAATAGGTAGAGCAATAGAACCTATTACAATGAATTACTACAGTGATTGAAGAAAAAAAAATACAGTGATTGAGATGACCTGGCTGAAAAGATGTATATAACACACTTGCCAGTATTCGTCTCTATATTGTAAGCTCTGTGAGAGTAGGGGTAGTTGTCGATCTCACTCACTCTTTTTTTTTTTTTAAGATGTATTTATTTATTTATTCCCCCCCACCCTACAGCCCCATTGTTGTTGTATTTTATTCCCGCCACGCCCCCCGTGGCTTTTTTTTTTTTTGCTTGCTGTCTGCTTTCTGTGTCCATTCACTGTGCATTCTTCTGTGTCTGTATTTATTTATTCCCACCCCCCTTGCGGCTTGCCTGCTCTCTGTGTCCATTTGTTGCACACTCTTCTGTGTTTTTAGCTTGTTTCCCTTTCTGTTGTGTCACCCTGCTGCATCGGCTCTCTGAGGTGCTGGTGGGCAAGCTTGCCTTCACAAGGAGGCCCCGAGAACCCAGGGCCTCCCATATGGCAGATGGGAGCCCAACTAATTGAGCCACAGTCACTTCCCAGCCCCATTGCTTTTGTCCTCGCTGTCTGCTCGCTGTGCCTATTCACTGTGTGTTCTTCCATATCTGTTTGTCTTCTCTTTGGGCAGAACTGGGAACCAATCCTGGGAACTTCTGGAGTGGGAGAGAGGCACTCAATCTCTTGTGCCACCTCAGCTCCCTGGCCTGCTGCATCTCTTACTGTCTCTCCTCTGTGTCTCTTTTTGTTGCGTCATCTTGTTGCACCAGCACTCCACGCAGGCCAGCTTGCCATGTGGGCCAGCTTGCCTTCAACAGGAGGCCCTGGAAATTGAACCCTGGACAAACTATATGGTAGACAGGAACCCAATTGCTTGAGCCACATCACTCACTTTTGCGTATCTTCCAATCCCAGCACAATAATAGGTTCTTGACAAGTAAGTAAGTACTCAATAAAAAACTGTTGATCAACAACATTAGACATTAGGGAAATGCAAATCAAAACCACATTGAGATACCTCTTCACATCCACAAGACTGGTTTTTATCAAGAAATGGAAAATAAATAGGGAGAGGATGGGGAGAAATTAGAAATCTCACGTGTAGTTGGTGGGAATGTAAAATGGTGCGGCCACTGTGGAAAGCAATATGGCAGTTTTTCAGAAAGTTAAGCATAGAATTGTCATATAACCCAGCAATTCCACTCCTATGTATATGCCCAAAGAAAGTCAAAACAGGGTTTAAACAGATAATTGTACAACAATGCTTATAGCAGCATTATTCACAATAGCCAACTATTATTGGGGAAACTCAAGTGTCTATCAAGTTTCTATCAACAAATGAAGGGATAAACAAAATGTGGTTCAAACACATTATGGAATATTGTTCAGCCACAAGAAAGTATGAAGTTCTGAGACATGCTGCAACATGGAAGAACCTTGAAGACTTTAATGCTCAGTGAAATCAGCAAGACATATATAGACAAATATTGTATGAAGTCACTTCTAAAAGATATATATAAATGGCAGATTCAAGAGACAGAAAGTAGATTAGAAGTTTCCAGGGGATGGGGAAAGGGGAGAAGGGGTAGTATATGTTTGGTAGACGTGGAGTGTGTATAAATAAAACAAACAAACCATTGAACACCAAATGACCCAATATTTCACTTGTAATTATATAGTCAAAATAAATGAAAGCAGGAACTCAAACAGATATTTGCACACCAATATTTACAGCAGCATTATTTACAATAGCCAAAAGGTGGAAGCAATCCAAGTGTCCGTCAAGAGACAAATGGAGGGAAGAAGATGTGACTCAAGCAGTTGTGTGCCTACCTCCCACATGAGAGGTCCCGGGTTCGGTTCCCAGCGCCTCCTAAAAAAAGAAGATGAGCACACAATGAACAGACACAGAGAGTAGACAGCGAGTACAAACAATGGGGGGGTGGATAAAAATAAATCTTAAAAAAAAAAGTCACGGGAAGCAGATGTGACTCAAGTGATTGAGCTCCTGGGTTTGGTTCCTGGTGCCTCCTAAAAGGAAGATGAGCACACAATGAACAGACACAGCAAATTCAAATGAAGGAGCAGAGAGAATTAAATAATTAAAATACTCTTTTAAAAACAGACAAATGGATAAAGAAAATGTGGTATTTCCATACAATGGAATATTATTTAGCCTTAAAAATAAATGAAATTCTGAGACATGCTTCAACATGGATGAGCCATGAAGACATCATGTTGCGTTAATTAAACTAAACACAGACAGATATTGTATAATTTCACTTATATGAAATTACTAGAGTATCCGTATTCATAGAGACAGATAGTAGATTACAGGTTACCAGGGATGGTGAGAAGGGGAATATGGAGTCATTGCTCAGTGGGTACAGAGTGGGATGATGGAAAAATTTTGGTAATAGTTGGTGGTGATGGTAGCACAAAATGAATAAATGTAATTAACATCACTGAATTATATACTTGAAAATGGCAAAAGAAATTAAAACAAAACAAAACAAAACAAAAATTTTGGTAATGGTTGGTGGTGATGGTAGCGCAAAATGAATAAATGTAATTAATATCACTGAATTATATACTTGAAAATGGCAAAAGAAATTAAAACAAAACAAAACTATTGGGCACTCAGTGTAAGATATTGTTCTAAGCATGGGGATGGGAGGAGGAGAATGCAAAGAGTTTTAGCACTAGCGCCTTGCCCTTAAGTAACCCTCATGCCAGCATAACCCATGGTGCACAACCATCCATAAGAATAGGTAGATTTTGCACACATTAAATAGATAGATGGTATAATCTAGTGGCTCATGATAAAGATTATGGCATTAAATTTGAGTTCAAATCTCAGCTCCCACACTTGCTACTAATCTGATCTTTATTAGAAAGTTTGTTTTAGGGTATTTCAGGTAACTGATTTGTAAAACATTGGAACCTACTTCATAGACTTTTTGTAAGGAAGGATTAAATGAGTTTTCTGATGCCAAGTGCAGTGCCTGGCATATAGTAATTGCTCAGTAAATCTTACCTATTACTTTTACCATTTATTAAGAGACTTTAGACAAATAATTAAGGCTCATTTTCCTGGTTAGTAAAATAAAGACTTAATAGTTGCTATCTCATAGAATTGCTGGGAGAATTAAATGTGAAACACGGGAAACGGACTTTGGCCCAGTGGTTAGGGCGTCCGTCTACCACATGGGAGGTCCGCGGTTCAAACCCCGGGCCTCCTTGACCCGTGTGGAACTGGCCATGTGCAGTGCTGATGCACGCAAGGAGTGCAGTGCCACGCAAGGGTGTCCCCCGCGTGGGGGAGCCCCACGCGCAAGGAGTGCGCCCATGAGGAAAGCCGCCCAGCGTGAAAAGAAAGAGCAGCCTGCCCAGGAATGGCGCCGCCCACACTTCCCGTGCCGCTGACGACAACAGAAGCGGACAAAGAAACAAGACGCAGCAAATAGACACCGAGAACAGACAACCAGGGGAGGGGGGGAAATTAAAATAAATAAATAAATCTTTTTAAAAAAATAAATAAATAAATGTGAAACACTCTGAAAATGGCTTAGCACAGTGTCTGGTTTATGGTAAGGCTTAGTAATGTCTAGATGCTACCGCTACTATTACTACTAAATAATAAAGGTAAAAACAAGGTGCTATGGGAGAAAAGGAGATTAAATCAATTTTGATGGATAGGCATTGAAATCAGAAAAAAAGTTTATAATGGATAAATGATTTTTTTTGTAATAGCTTTATTGAACTATAATTTATATAACATACAATTCACCTGATTTAAAGGGTATAATTCAATGGTTTTTAGTATATTTATAGAATAATGCAACTATCACCATAATCAATTTACAACAGTTTCACCAACCCAAAAAGTACCCATTAGAAAAAACATTCTGGGCACTGCTAATTGGCCAATGATAAAAGTGGATCAAGGTATCTTATTGCCAGAAATATCTAATAATTATAAAAAAAGATTAAATTTTCCTTCAAAGAAGAAAAAAAAAGTACCCATTCTCACTCACTCCCCATTTCCCCCCAAGTCTCCCCACCCCAGCCCTAGCCATCCGTCAGCTTACTTTCTGTCTCTATGGATTTGCCTGTTTGGGACATTTCATATAAATGGTATTATGCAATAGCAATATGTGGTCTTTCATTACTGGTTTCTTTCACTTAGTATAATGTTTTCAATGTTTGTCCATGTTGTAGCATGTATCAGTACTTTATTTATTTATTTTGCCAAATAATATTCCACAGTATGGATAGACCACATTTTATTTATCCATTCATTGGTTGAGGGTTTTGGGAATATACTTAGGAATGGGATTGCTGGGTCATGTGATAACTCTATCTTTAACCTTTTGAGGAACCCCCAGCCTGTTTTCCATAGCAGTATAGTAGGGTTCCAGTTTCTCCACATCCTCAGCAACACTTACTACCTGTCCTTTAATTATAGCCATCCTAAGGGGGTGTGACATGGTGTCTCAGGGTTTTGATTTGCATTTCCCTGATGGCTAACGATGAGTGTTTTCTTGGTCAGTTGTATAACTTCTTGGAGAAATGTCTATTTGAGTCCCTTTTGTCTTTTGCTAATTAAGTTATGTGTGTTTTCATTACCGAGTTGTATGGGCTCTTTTTTATATTCTGAATGCAATCACTTCTCAGATAAAGGATTTGCAAATATATTTTCTTCTATTCTGTGGGTTGTCTTTTCATTTTCTTGATGGTGTCCTTTGAAGCACAAAAGTCTTTAATTTGGAAAAGCCCAATCTGGGTGGCGGACTTAGCCCAGTGGTCCGCCTACCACATGGGAGGTCCGCGGTTCAAACCCGGGGCCTCCTTGACCTGTGTGGAGCTGGCCCATGTGCAGTGCTGATGCCTGCAAGGAGTGCCGTGCCACGCGGCGTGTCCCCCGTGTAGGGGAGCCCCCCACACAAGGAGTGCACCTCGTGAGGAGAGCCGCCCAGCGTGAAAGAAAGTGTAGCCTGCCCAGGAATGGTGCTGCACACACGGAGAGCTGACACAACAAGATGACGCAACGAAACACAGATTCCCGTGCTGCTGACAACAGAAGCGGACAAAAGAAGATGCAGCAAATAGACACAGAGAACAGACAACTGGGGTGGGGAGGGGAAGGGGAGAGAAATAAACAAACCTTTTTAAAAAAGAAAGAAAGAAAAGTCCAATCTATGTATTTTCTTTTGTTGCACTTGCTTTTGGTTTCAGAACTTAGAAAACCATTGCCTAATCCAATGCAGATTTACTTACCCCTGTTTTCTTCTAAGAGTTTTACAGTTTTAGCTCTACCATATAGATCTTTGACCCATTGAATTCATTGTTCTATATGGTGTGAGGTAGGGTTGCAACTTAATTCTTTAGCAGGTGGATATGATATCCGGTTGTCTCAATACTATTCATTGAAAAGACTATTTTTTTTACCCATTGAATTGTTTTGGTGCCCTTGTCAAAAACCAACTGTCATTTGATGGTTTATTTCTGGATTGTCATTTCTATTCCATTAGTCTGTATGTTTATCTGTATGCCAGCACCACAGACTCGAAGGGAACTGAATTTGAGCTGGACCAAATTAACTGGATTGGGGAATGTACAACACAGAACTTCTTAACCTTTCCACAGTATTTAGAGTTTTTTTTAAAAAAAATGTGCTTCCATATACATTATCCCACTTAATTCTTACATTAACTCTGAGAGTAAATGGAAGCTCAGAAGGCTGAGTGGTAGTCCCAGGACTAACCTGTGAGTTTTTTGACTCACGGTCAAGTGCACTCATTACACTGGTTGATTGCCTCCTGATTGAGTCCAGCAATTGGGAGAAGGAAAAAGTAAGAAGAAAAATTACAGCCAGGAGCAGGGGGTAGTAGGGGTATAAAACAGACTGACTTTAAGTGTATGACTACCAATCAGCTAATAATCCTTTCTCCCGCATGGACAAGAAATGGGGTGCTCTGGGTCATCCAGTGCTTTGCTTGGGTGTTGCATTTTCAAAGATTGAGAACTCTCAATATTAAAACCACACACACTGTAATTTAATTTTTAATTTTGTTGTTGAGAAGACTCTTCCAGGTCTATTTTAGAGCAGCATTTCTTCAACAGTGGTCCAAGGAAAATCTCAGCCATCAATATTATCTGATAGAGGTACTTGTTTAAAAAAAATGCAGTTTTCAGAACCCTACCAACTCCATATCTGCTGAAAATTACCGGGTGATTTTTACGTACACAAAGGTTTGGGAACCACTGTTTTAGAGCAGTGACCAGTACAATTATGATGATCAGTGATCACTGCACTCAAGAGATGCAGATATTCTGTTTACATGAAAAATATGAATAATACAGTAGATTAATGTACATCATCTCCAAGTCTTTACTAAAACACTACCCCCCTGTGAGAACCTTCCTGATTTAAAATTGCATATCATCTTTTCCTCTACACCTCCCACACTCTCTACACTCCTTCCTTCTCTCTAGCACTTACTGACATCTGACTGATATACTATATTTTATTTATTTGTTTATTATCTGACTTTTGTCTCTAGAAAACACCTTCACAAAGGTAGGTATGTTTGGCGGCTGTTTGCTGGCTGCTGTATCCCCAGCACCTAGGACAGTGTCTGGCACATAGCAAGTGTTCAAGAAATATTTGTGGAATGAAGGAATGTGCCAAATTGCATCTTAGCGCTTGGACATAGTGTCATTTGCCCACTGCCTTTCTCTGAATATTTTTTTAAACTATAAAGCAAATTATTCCTTTATCACTGAGTGGTGCTTTGTGCATAGTATTGGAGAGAAATAGCTGGAATTGCATCCCCTAATCTCCTAATTCTGGAGTCTGGGCCAGTTGCTTTAAAGATAATTTTTCCTTAATACCACTGAGAGCCTCAATTTACTCTGAGGATCATGCATTCACAGTGGCATTGTCCTGTGAGGGCTCCCCCTAGAAGGATGTGTTGTCCCTACTGTCAACAACATGGACTGAAGCGGGGAGGTTGAGATGAACCTGCAGTAGGAGCAGACTTCTCCTGGTTCTCCATTCACTCTACTGTACAGCAAACAGGATATTGACAACAATCTCCTCTGAGCTCCTGAATGAGGACACTAATAAACAGATCATATCTCAAGCTACTTCTCACAGGCTTGGCAGGCTCGAAACAAATGACCCTTACCTATTTCCTATCCTCCGAGCCACCTGCCTCTAACCACCATTACATGTCAGGGCTCACGGGTACTTACACACACACACCCGTCCAGTATGTCCTCCCCATTCGTCCCATTTTAAGCACCAGGAACCTGAAGCACTAGCCCAAGAACGCTCATTTCCCCAACGCTGGAGTGCTGCCTGCGCACTCACCTGTGTCTCTCCCAGGACACACCTGTTGTTTGAGTCTGTGTTAAAATGGTGGGAAATGCTCTAACTGGGGTGCCCACCCCCAACCCGTCCGGGGGATGTTGGGAAACTGTGAGATAGAGTAGGAGGATGCAAGAACAGGAAAAAGCAAGTTTGCTTCTAGTGCGATGCGCACAGGGTGGCAGGATATACCTGCTGAGTGTTCCCAGAAGGTCCTCAGGAAGCCAATTAACGTGGGGCTCTCCGGTTCGCATACGTGTGATGGCTGAGGTGGGGGATGGGGAGGTGTGTTAAGAGGCGGGGGTGGGCACCATTCCAGAGGTCGGGGTTATGTTGCCTAGAGCTGCTGCCCACATTAATAAATGGTGGTTGGATGGAGGATGGGTGTCAAGGTGAGCAGCAAGGTTTGCCAGTGAAGGTTGTCATTGGGTTACTCTGGGTAGATTTAAGGTAAGGAGGGGGAGGTGGGTTGGGAAGGAGGGGCTCCTGCAGCACTGAGATCCCGCAGGATGGGATCTGGGGGGCGGGGGCGGCTGCCTCAGCCTCCCGAGCTGGCCGGCTTTCATTCCACCCTTTCTTGGCTGGTCTCGGCCAGGACAGGAGGAATCCTCAGGTATGGGTACCTAGAGGAGGGGAGGAGAGTGCCCCTCCCAGCTGTCCCCGAATGTGCTTTCTCAGGGTTCCCAGGCGGAAGGGAGGGGTTCGGGGGAGGGAGGGTGGCTCCCAGGCGCCTTGGGTGAAAGTACAAGGGGGATCTCACCGGCCTGAGGAGGTGGGTGGAGGAGAGTGAAGGCGTTTGCCTTCATGGGGAGTGGTCTCAAACTGAGGCCGGGAGGGAGGGAAGTAGCTCCAAACGCAGTGGGTCGGCAGCTTAGGTCCTTCCAAGCGGCTGGGCAGGGGCTTAGAACCCTGCAAAGGAAGGGGATTATTCGCAGGGGAAGGTACACCGCGGAGCCCCTGGACTCCTCACCTGGAAACGGGAGGCTCGGGGGGCACTGACTTTCCCCCCAGCCTCCGTGGGGAGGGAGCGGTGAGCATCTGAAACGGGGCTCCCCCGAATCCAGCCTGGAGCCCGAGTGGGGCTGACAGGACCCTCTTAACCTAACCGGGGGCTGAGAGGAACTGGGGGGACTCCTCACACCTGGGGTGGCGGGTGGCGGCAAACTGGGAACCGCAGCTTGGGGCGGGGGGTGTTCGCAGCAGACCCTTGGGTAAGGGTAGATGTCCACAGCTGTGGACCGAAGGGATGTGGGGGTGCTGAGGAGGAGTCTCACTCTGGACATCAAGGGCTGAGGAGAGATGGGTGCTGAGGGAGGCTCCCCCCTCAGGACGCGAGGCACCGGGGGGATTCCCCAAATGGGGACCCGGGTGGGATACGGGGCACCGCGAGAGGACTAAGGGGGACCCTAAATTAGGTTCGGAGGAAACCGGGGACTCGGAAGGCGGCTTCTTACTCGGGAGTAGGAAAATGTTGGGATTCTCACCAGCTGGGAACCCGAGGGGATTTGGGGGGCGCTGGGACTCTCTCCCCCCACCCCCGACCCAGGAAGACTGGGGGGACTCTGAAATTCTGGATAGTGGGGACCTGAGAGGGAAGACTAGAGGGTTCCCGATCCGGAACCGAGCTACCTTGAAGGCACCGGCTAGCGCTTCGCTCCGGGAGGGCGTTCCCGCCGCCAGGCCCCCGCGCAGGGGTGGGTGTGGGTGTGGGGTGCGGCCGCGCCCCGGCCCGCGCCCACCCCAAGATTCGGGGGTCTCTCTCTCCCGCGGGGCCCCGGGAGGCCGGCGGGAGCAGGGTCCCCGGCGCCGCCGCCTCCGCGGGCGCCGGGGCGCGCGGGCCGGCGCGGGGCTTTATGCGCGCAGGGCTGCGGGGGGAGGAGCCGGCAGGTCGGCCCCCGGCGGGCCCTCCCCTCGGCCGTCCCCGCCCGCCCGCCCGAGCGGGGTCGGGGGAGGGGGCAGCATGGCCTGTCCGTCCGGCCCCCTTCGCCGCGCTCCTCATCTGCCCCGCGCCGAGCGCCGCCGCCGCCGCCGCCGCCGCCGCTCCGCTGCCCGCGCCGCCCGCGGCTCCCGATGGAGACTGACGCGCCCCAGCCCGGCCTCGCCTCCCCGGACTCGCCGCACGACCCCTGGTACGGCCCGGCCCGGCCCGGCCCGGCCTGCCCGGCCCGCGCCCGCGCCGGCCCCGCCAACATGGCCGATCTGGGTCGGGCCGGGCCTCCCCGGGGCCCGGGCCCGCGCCCCCTGCGCCCTGGCGCCCGGCGCTCACGCGGGCCCTTTGTGTCTCTCCTCCTCCCGCAGCAAGATGTTCATCGGGGGACTCAGTTGGCAGACTACGCAGGGTGAGCGAGCCCGGGAGCGCCCGCCGGCCCGGCAGGGCACCCCGGACCCCCCGGCGCCCCGGAACCGGACAGCCCAGCCCGACCCTGCGCCCCGCTGACCCCGGGCGCCCCCGCGCCCTCTTTTGCGCCCCGCCGGGGGTCCCCGAGAGCGCAGGGCGGTCCGCGAGTGCGCACGGCCCAGCGGGTGGAGCGGAGCAGATGAGGGGTTCGGGGGCCATCGGGGGGGCGGGCTGGGCCCCCGGGACCCGCCGGCGGCAGCGCCAACTCCGCTCGCACCTGCGGCTCAAACTTTTGTGAGGCGGCTCCCGGAGCGGCGGGAACCCGGCCGGAGCCGTCCCCCCTCCAGCCCAGCTCGGCCCTCGGCTTCCCGGGGCCCGGGTGGACGCCGGGAGGCTCCGCGGGAGCCGGGCGAGGGCAGGGGCGGGGGGTAGTGGAGAGCGCGCGGGCAGCTTGCGGCGGGGGCGGCGGGGCCGTGCCGGGGTCACCGGGGGCAAAGGACGGGGGAGGGGGGGAAGGGCGCCGGGCCCGGGCTGGTCCGAAGGCGGGTGTGTGGTTACAGAAGGGCTGCGCGAATACTTCGGCCAGTTCGGGGAGGTGAAGGAGTGTCTGGTGATGCGGGACCCCCTGACCAAGAGATCCAGGTGAGCGAGCCCCTCACCCACTCCTCCTGCTCCCGGCTCGCCCCCCTCCGCCCGCCACTCACTGCCTTGTAACCATCTGCCTCTCCCTCACTACGGCGCGCAGGGGTTTCGGCTTCGTCACTTTCATGGACCAGGCGGGGGTGGATAAAGTGCTGGCGCAATCGCGGCACGAGCTCGACTCCAAAACAGTGAGTGGCCCTCGGGGCTTCGGGGGTCCTTTGGGAGAGGGAGGCTGCGAGAGGAGAGGGTCAGATTCTCCCCCAGGGGAATAGCTGGACGGGATCCTTGAGGAAGGAGGGAGTTTTCTGAATAGGAGGGCTGCCGTGCTCCGAAACTTTGTCACTAGAGTTGGGGGGGGGGGGGGGGTGGGCAGCGAGGAGAAAAATCCCAGGGACAGCAATGCGATGCTACACCCCCCATTCCAACCCCCAGTACTGGTGAGGGAAGAGGCAGCTACTATCCCTCCCTATAAGTACTAATCTTGGAGCTTGGGGTGGGGCTAGGTCCCTCCCCTAGCCCAAATTGGGTGAGTCAGGGCTGTAGTGACCCACCCGCTGGCTTCTCTCCAGCCCTAACTAGTATTTGGCCCGGCACCACCACCACCCCGATTCCAGACCAATGGCAAAACCTCAGTGAGTCCCCTACCCTCCCCCCCACTTTCAGTCAATGAGCTTTGTGTGGAAGACACTCATCCTGCTTTGCCCGTGAAGGGGATTTATGAGAAGGGAGCTAGCCTGCCTGGAAACCACCCTGACGGACCCCTTCTGAGGACTTGATCTTAGGGAGAAGCTGCTTGCTTGGCATCCAAACTCCTGGAACATTTTGCTGCTGTCCCACTGCTCCCCAGTGTCTCGGGCCCTGCAGGGGGCGCTGGCTGAGGCCCTGCTCAAGGGGAGAGCGGAAAAGGAGAAAGTCAGAGGAGGGGTTACACAGCCGCGGGGCTGCGGGGCTGCCAAGGAGATGGTACAGTCTGCTCTCCTCGCTCCACACTCCCCCGCTCCCCGGGCCTGCCTGCTTGGGTCCATCACTGGCTCCTGTTTACCTGCAACAATAGCTGGTTGTGGCCAAGAATTTGTTCAATTACCGCCCCGTCCCGGGCTCCTGTTATCTCTGCTCAGTGGCTCCCACTCCCGCTCCCAGCAGTGAGCAAATGAGGCCAGGACTCAACTTCACCGGCCCTGAAAGGACCTTCTTGGCGCAGCCTGAGTGACCCAAGCTGGGAATGGAGAGACAGTGGCCTATTGTTTTTGGTGATTATCTGCCATCCTGCTGCCTGTTCTCCTACCATCCCCTGTCCTCAGAATGCACTGGTGGCTTCTGCAGTGCCCAGAAAGCTGCGATTTAGGGGCTGGAGCTGGGACAGGGGGGGCGGAAGATTGATAAACGGGAAGACTGAGAGGGGAGAGAGGAGGGTGCGGTGGGCCTCCTTAGGGCACCCAAAAAGGTGAGGGCTTTGTCTGCGTTCCTCTTCTGGCCTGGGGAAGGCGGTGGGGGGCGGTTTACTGTGGGGAGTCTATTTTGGGTTCTGACTTTCACCTTTTATTTACTTGTTGAGTTTATTTGTGTTGCCAGCCGTGAGTCAGCGAGGAGGTGGGGTGTTTCAGGAATTGGGGGTGTGTGGGTCTTGGGTACCGTCTCTCTGGGAGAGCCCCATCAGGGTCTTGGGGGCAGGGGAATCTGTTTGAAGTTGCTTCTGGGTGAAAAAGGATGAAAACGTCCGGAGAGGCCCAAAATCACGATTTCAGTCAGGGGAAAATGGGCAGCCGTGATTTTCCCTGGAGTCCGTTTGACCTCCTGGGGAGAGGAGCAACTGCCCCCGCGTGGGTTTTGGAGGTTCCATTTCTGTTTGCGGATTCCCAAGAGGGAGCCTGTCGGAGGCGGGTTTGTGTCTCAGGCAGAAAGAGGAGCCAGAACCAGTTCCCTAGATCGAGGCTGAGTTTTGAACAGAAGGAACTTTGGGAAAAGATAGATCCTCCATGCGATTGGCCGGCCAACTTCTGAATGATGTCCACCCAAGTGGGTGGCGAGAAACTCTGGAATGACCCGGCCTGTGGGTCCTGCTATGGTCACAATGTCTTACTTATGCCCTGGGTTTTGCTTCTGGTCAGGATGGGTATCGTAGGACCCAGAGGTACCCAAATCCAACAGGGACTTTCTAACGGAAACACGTCCCTGCTAACCAGGAGCCAGGTGCTGTCTGGATTTTTCCCTCTGGCTATTCACAACCTAGGCAAAGGTGGCCTGCTGCTAACAGCACCTTTGTGCAGGGAAGGCTGGTTCACAAAGGGCCGCTTTCACCCACCTTATCTCATTTGATTCCCCACAGTGGCCCCTGGGAAAACTACGTGTGTTTGTTCCCATTTTGCAGATGAGGGAACTGAGTTACCAAGATCACAGGCTTGGCAAGGGGACCGGAGTCTGAGTCTAAGTCCCATCCCCTTTCATGTCACCAAAGGCTGCACTCTGGTTCACCCCGAGCCTAGCTGCATTACCAGGGAGCAGTTTACTTGCAGCGTCACGGGGGCTCTTCCATGTGGCTAATCTTCAGAAACAGAACGGAGTCTGCTAGTGGCTGTGAACCCTCTTTTTCACAGCCTTTTTAAAGCCAAAGGGTGCTTCCATTTGCAAGGCTTCTGAAGGCTGAATCGCATGCCTCACCTGGGTGAAGTCAGGTAGGGAGGGCCCCGGACGTACCCAGCCCTTTAAGGAATAGACTTTGCTTACATTTTTCTGATGTGATGCCATACCAAGGGCTTTGTTTGCATTTTTTCACGTAATCCCCAGCCGACCCTTGGAGGTGGATATTTTTATTTGCCCATTTTGGCAGGTGAGCTTGGACCTGAGGCTCAGAGAGGTGAAGTCATTTGGCCCAATGTCTCTCAGCTAGGAAACAGTACAGGTGGGATTCGAACCCAGACAGTCTGACTCTGGAGCCGAAGCGTTTAACCGTGACCTTTCCCACAAGAGGCCATTGTGGTCTCATGGCAGGTCCTGTCAGCTCTGTGTCCTGGGACGAGAGAGGGCCTCAGGGTTGAAGGCTGTGTGATCTGAAGCGTGATGGCCAAGGCCCCTTCCACTTCTCCATTCTCTTTCAGATCGACCCCAAGGTGGCCTTTCCGCGGCGAGCACAGCCTAAGGTAGGTGTGTCAGTGTCTGGGAGGAGTTCTGTTACCATGGGCAACTCTGGGCGGTAATTTTCCCAGCATGCCTTCGGAAGATGCTTCTGGAAGCCCCATTTGGCATGTTTCTGGAATGGTCTGTGATGGGAGGAAGGGGATTCTTGAGGTCCTTTTGGGGAGGGAGGAGGAACCCCCTCAGGGCATTCATTGTCCTGTATTCGAAGCCAGTACAGTTTGAACCCTGAGTCTAATTCTGACCTCAGAGTTCACGGCTTCCGTGCCCAGAATTACCTCTGACCCTCCTAACCCCACCCCCTATCCCCACCCCCCCATCCCCTTCCCGGCTCTGGTTGAGGTGTGCTGGGTTTGAGAGAGAGATCAGGAGCCTGGCAATGAATCCCACCTTTCACTGTGCCCTGGATACCCCATCACCTGTTGTCTTTCAGCTTAGGTGGCTTTGGCTGCCTTCCCAGATGCTCTTTCCCAGGTGCTCTGGTGAATTTTTCTGGGGAGGGGCAAGAGAGTGCAGAAAACCGGTTTCTAGGCAGTAGAGCTCCATAGCATCCAAAACTTTGGGTTGCGGGTAGGGGCCTGAGATTCTATTCCAGACCTCAAGGGCAACCAGATCTTCATGTTCATGCGGTTAAATACAGGGGGTGAGAGGGAAGGCTGATTGCAGTATAGGGAGCCAGGACCCTTGAGTTGGTTGACTTGTCCTGTGTCTAGGACTAGGTCCTTCTCTAGGAGACTTGCTTCCCCCTTCGTAAGGGGCTTGGTGGGAGCCTAGGGTGCTTTAAGATTCTGAGTCACTTCTGCCACAGGAAAGGGAGAGGAACAAGTTTTAGGAGACAGGAAAGGGGCATCTCTGGAATGGGTCCAACAGCAGACCTGAAAGCAATTATGGAGCAGGTATTCCAAGGAAGCCGCACTAAGGAGCACATGGTCGGAACTGGGTTAATTCCATTAAGCAGTTTGGTGACAGAAGGTGCTTTAGTGTTAGGATGGGGCTGGGAATTGCCGCGGATTAGCCATGCGCTCCTGGGGTAATTAGAACCATGTGTTCTTCCTAAAACAGGGCTGGGGCCATGGGGCTGCCAGAGGTTGGGCTGGGAGGAGGTTGACAAGGACAATGTCGGTGTGGAGATCAGGGAGCCCCTGTGATGGGCTTTGGCCTCTCCCAGGGGGCTGGCAGAGTCTTCGGAGGTCACTGATGTCCCTTCCCCATACAAATGTTTAAGGAAGGCGTTTTCTGGACCCAGATCCCAGGGAGGGAAGCAGGAGGGAGGCAAATTCAAGCCAGCCAGAGTGTGGGGTGCACAGCTGCCATGACAGTGCTCCGAGGGGGAGCCTGGGGGGGGGGGGCACCTTCTGAGAGGCAGGGGCCACAGAGAGCTTGTCAGCTGGCGTCCTGGCAGGGGGACTGGAGGCCACAGGACTCAGATGCCCACTTTCTCATTCCCTCCCCCTAACAGATGGTGACTCGAACGAAGAAGATCTTTGTGGGGGGACTGTCGGTGAACACCACGGTGGAAGATGTGAAGCAATATTTTGAGCAGTTCGGGAAGGTTGGTCTGAGCTGGGGGTGCTTCCCCGGCTGTGAAAGCCCTGTAGAGTTGGTAGGCAGCAAGTGGGGTCATTCCAAGTCCTGCTCAAGATGAAAGGGAGGATGGGTCCTTCTGGGGGTGAGGCCAGGCCAACCTAGTGTCCAGGCCCTGGCCCATCTGTGGGCTTCAGACTCTGGATATGTCCCCTGGGAGAGGAAGCCACACACTAGCTGTCCCTGTTGTCACCTTTCCCCTGTGTTTTTCTCTTGCTTATCTTCATTCTCCCTAGGGAGGCTGAGCTCCCGTAGCCAGTTCAATCCAGTCACCCCTTGGCCTCCTGGGAGTTTGCACCTGTCCAGGCCACAGGCGGTTGCACCTTCCCCCACCCTTCCTGGTGAGGATGATAAGGAGGCAATAAATATGACTCCCAATTGCACCCGGCTTGCACAGGTGGGGGTTCGGGGCAGGGGCTGGGGGTGGCATTTATCCCTAGCTTTTGAGGAGCTGAAGAGAGCACCCCAAATTCCTGACCAGGGCCGGGATTGACTCTTAGCTCAGAGGTACATCGAACTCTCATTTAGGTTACGAAGAGGTAGAAGGTGTGGTGAAACCACGTAATAGGGGTGTCCCCAGAAAGGTGAGCAATAGGAACTTCCAGGACCCGTGGAGAGATGGCAGAGGGGTCCAAGTTAAAGTCTGGGGGTGAAAGAGGACGACTTGGCTGCAGGCTGGGGTCCCTAGTCTTTCTTCCGTGAGAGGAGCTAGAGGCTGGGTCTCTACTTTCCCACCAAGGCATATTCAGTTTCCTGTCAGGAAGAGGGCGGAGGGGAACGTGGCTTGGGAACTGGGATGGGAGCAGGGCTGTAGGTGGTTTTGCAGCCTCCCGTCTCCCAGGTAGAAGGGAAGGCGACCGGGGTCGCCCTGAGCAGCAGTTGCTGGCCCTGTGGGGGCCAGAGGCCCGGGCTGTGCGGGGACCTGGGTGCCGGGTGGCGGGCAGGTCGCCTGGCCTGGGCCCCAGAGGGAAGGCCGCTCCTGGGAAGCAGCAGGCCCCGCTCGACTCCGGCGGGGTGTCTTTGTGTCTGAGCGCCGAGCATTAGAGCTCGCACTAATCTGATCCAGCAGCTGTGATTGGAGGCCGCCTGCCCCCGGGGCCGGCGTTGCCATGGCAACCGGGCCCCAGGAGAAGCCGTCAGCGGCCGCGTCTTTTGTTCGGGCCTAAATCGGCGTTGGCATGTGAAACCGGCCCGGGGAGGCCAGGGGGGAGCCGGAGAATAGGCTGCCAGGGAGCGAGGGGGACAGCCGGGAATGCCAAGGGCCCCGCGGCGCCCACCCCCCCCCCCCCAGCCCGGACCGAGGGGCCGCCGCCGAGGGGGGAACAATGGTCAGCCGCCATGGCTGCCACTCAGGCTTAGCGGCCGCCGAACTTGGCGGCTCCCACTGGTCAGCAGGCCTCGGCCGCCTCCCCTCCCCCCTGCCCGAGCCCCCTTGCCCCCGGGTTCCCATGGAGACCAAAGCCTATTAAGGACACTGGGCCTGGAGCCTCCCTCCCCTCTGCTGGCCCCTGGGACGGGGATACCATAGGGGAACCCTGGACTCAGGGCCACTTTTCTTGCTCCCTGCCCTGGCCTCAAGCTCCTCACCCCACTTTGGAACCTTCCAGCCAAGCCCCAGGTTGAAGGTCTGGGAAACCAGCAAAGGTGGAATTGGAACCGTGGGTGAAGGAAAGTGGGAAGGTCTGACCATTTGGGCTCAATCAGTTTGTGGGTCAGGCAGGGACTCAAAGCTGAGCAGGATTAGGGGAGACTGTGGCTGGTGCTTCTCTTCATTCATTTATTCAACAAATAATTATTTACATCTTAACAAGTCAAGGTGCTCCCTAGGATGGTGATCGTTTACATAGGCGCTGCCCTCAGTGGAACCTGCAAAGCCAGCAGTTTCGTGCTTCTTACTAGCTTTGCCACTATCTGCTATGTGACTATGGGCAAGTCTCTCTGTAATAAAGATCATAATAATGGCCACTGTTAATTGAGCACTTACTGCATCCCAGGAACTAGGAGTTAAGAGCATTGCAGGCTCTATCTCATTTAACTCCTTTCTATAAGGTAGACACTTATACCCATTTTACAGATAAGGAATCGAAGTCATGGAGACCTAAAGTCACTTGCCCCAATTTACCTAAGCTGCAAATGCAGGATCCAGGATTCCATTTCAGGACTGTCCTACTCAAAGCCTGCGCTTTTATCACAACCCTCCTTTCTGGATTTCTGTTTTCCATTGGTAAAGTAAGATGTGCTGAGCCCAAAATGTCTATCTTAGCTAGAGTATCTAGCTGATTTGGGATTGGGATCAGAATGGATCCCTAAGGATAAGAGTGAGGGTAGCCCTCTGCTGCAGGTTCCATGGACAGGAAGCCCCTTGGGGTGGGAGAGTTCATTTCCTTCTGAGTCTCCTGACTCAGTGGGGTCCTGGTTCTCCCAGAGGAGAGATGGAGGCCAGGTGAAGCTTGGTGCCTAAACAGAGCTGGGGGTTAGCCCTAGTTCAAGGGCTTACCCTTCTACTTTTTTTTTTTTTTTTTAGGAGGTACTGGGGATTGAACCCAGGATCTCATACATGTGAAACAGGTGCTCATCCACTGACCTATATCTGCTCCCCTCCCCTTCTACTCTACTGAGACAGGGGATGCCCTTTACAAGGCAGATAGGGCCTGGGAAGAGAAGGAAAGAGAGTGGGGGAAGAACAGGCTGTGCCCTATGATCCCAGGAATTTTTCCTTCATCTCTTGGGTGCCTGGTCATTTGGAGGAGGGTAAATCAGCCCTTAGCTTAACCCCAAGAGATATCTGACATTGGTTGAAGAATTAAGCAGGCAAAGAGGAGACCCCCCCATGGGAAGGCAGAGGAGGAGATGGGACTAGGAGAGAAAAGCTGAGGTCTTCGGCTATCCATACAGCCAAGGGGATGCCTTGAGGCAGTAGCAGAAAGAGAAGACTGGGGTCCCAGAGAGGGTGGCTAAGGTAGATCCTCCTCTCTCCTTGACCCTTTTCCCTTCCCCCAGTCAGTGGGAGGCAAGCAGCCCAGGCGCTGAACTCTGCTTGCTTTAATTACAGCCTCTAGCAGAAGGAAACCTCAATTAGAGGAAAAGATCTGTACCGGGAGAGGAGAGTTGAGTCTGGCTGAAGTGGCTGCTGTCCGCCTGGCCTTTTGCTTCCCAACTCTGTCGTATCCTGCTCCCATAGTTCCTCCTTTAGCTCCAGCTCTGTGTCTCCTCCTCCCCATCTTGGTATAGGACCTTGGGCAAGTGACAGCACCTTTCTGAGTTCATTTCCTTTATCTACAAAATGGGGTTCTTACCATGCGTGGAATGTTGGGAGAATATGCTCGTAAAGCTTCTGGGTCAAAGTGCCAGGAACATTGGAGGAGCTTAATGAATGGAGCCTGGTCCATTGAGAAGCTGCTGGCTGAAAGCAGGGGCTGTGACATCCAGTGTAGGTGGAAAGCTGTCCCCTGTGCAGGGAGCAGGCTTAGGGTAAAGCCTGGACTGGACTCCAGGGGAGTGAGTTGGGAGCCACACTGCCTCTGGGTGGCAGTAGGGTCCCCTAGTATCTTGTGGGTCCTCCATGGCAGGCTCTGTTTCAGGTGGACGATGCCATGCTGATGTTTGACAAAACCACCAACCGGCACCGAGGTGAGCATGGCCCCCTCCCCCTCCCCAGGCTGGGCCGGGGGGCCTGTGGTCAGCCAGGGGGCTGTAGGTCACAGCTGCCCTTTCATCTTGCCTCCTGACATCCTATCCCTGAGGATCTGCATCCTCTCCCGGGCCTGGCCTTACAGAGGGCTTTTGTCCCGCCCGTTTCCTGTGCTGGAAACTTGCCGAGTTACAGACACCCGAGAGGAGGAGCAGAGGAGCTACCCACCCCCCCCAAACTTAGCCCAACTTAGCTCTCCCCCCAGTCTCCTGCCACCGCCACCGCCACCCAGCCTGGTGTCTGCCCAGGCTTACCTTGTCTCTGGTAACCAGAGTTTAGACCAGACTGCCCTCGGGTCAGGCAGACTCCTCAGCCCAGGCAATCCCCGCCCCCAACCTTGAACCTGGGAGTTTCTGGGCCACAGTGTGTACCCTGCCAGTTTGTTTTCTTCCCAGGGGCTTTGCCTTCTGAGAAATCCCGTTCCATTCCCTGGAGGCACACCCAGGAAGAGGCGGGGTTATTTCTCCAGTTGCTTCAGGACTTGGAGATTTTTCTGGGAGTAGGGCATGTGCTGTGTGTGTGTTTACATCTGTGTATGCAGGGGTGTCGGGTGTCTGTGTCTGAATATCTGTGAATGGCTGGTAGATTGGGGTAACTTTGCAGATGTTGGGGGGCCTCTGAGCGCCAGTGAGTGTCTTCGTGATATATGCATAACTAGGTGTGTGTGTGCACACGTATATGTGTGCACATGTGTGTTTGCCTTTGCGCAAATTCAAGAGTGTCTGTGTGTGTTCTTTCTTCCTTCTTTGGAAAGCACCTGAGGAAGAGAAAAGGCATGATGAGAGTATTCCCATCACAGCTCTGCCACTTTCTAATTTGCGGTGTGACCTTGGGCAAGTCACTTCACTTTGCTGAGCCCTATTTAGGGCTAAAAAGCCTGTCTCAGCGGGTAGTTGAGAGGCTCCCAGGCTGTGGGCAGAAGCCTGTCGTTAACTCTCCAAGAGAGGAGGTGGTATGACTCTTGGCTGGGTTTTGACCATGGACCCTGGTTCTGACCCTACCTTTGCCCCTTGTCCTCCCCCTAGGGTTCGGGTTTGTCACGTTCGAGAGCGAGGACATTGTGGAGAAAGTGTGTGAAATCCACTTCCATGAAATTAACAATAAAATGGTGAGTTGGGATTGGACTGGGACGGAGGTACAGAGAGGGCCTGGGGCGGACCCCAGCCAGCCAGCCAGCCAGCCTGGGAGGCTTGAGGTCCTGGAGCCTGGTGGAGGCTTGGAGCTTGGAGCGGGGAGGAGCAGGGCCACTTGCCCCACCCCCTAGAAATCCACACAGGAAGGCGGGGTCACGTGTTGGTCAAAAGCCTGGTTTGTGCAGTCAGAGAGATGTGGGTTAAACTCCTGACTCCGTCTCTTTCAGGTCTAGTCACTGGGCAGATGACTTCTCCTCTCTGAGCCTCAGTTTCCTCATCTGTCAAATGGGGGTGATAATAGCACCTACATGGCAGGGTTAATGTCAGCATTTGACAGGATACTGCAAGCAAAGGGTTTTACATAGTCCCTAGCATCTAGTGAGCGCTCCGTTAAGTGCTAGCTGTGAAATTAATAACGAAGGGACCTTCCAGCGATCGCGAGGGACTGACTGCCAGGTCTCCTTGCAGGTGGAATGTAAGAAAGCTCAGCCCAAAGAGGTGATGTCGCCGACGGGCTCGGCCAGGGGGAGGTCCCGAGTCATGCCCTATGGAATGGACGCCTTCATGCTGGGAATCGGCATGCTGGGTACGTGCCGCGTCCGCGCCGGCAGTTTCTTCCTGCCCGGAACCGCCCCCGGGGCTGCTGGGGTCTGCGTGGGCGCTGCGTCTCCTCTGCGGTCTGCCTTCCCATCTGAGTCATTGGGTGGGAGTGGGGACGAGGGCTCTCAGGTCCGGCCGGCCTCCCCAGGTGCGCTGGTTTGGCTGGAGTGTGCTGCCCTCTGCTGATTGCCAGAAGAATGGTCCAGCTGTTCCACCTTTACGTGGTCCTCCCGGCCAGCCAGCCAGCCCGCCAGCCAGTCTGCCAGCACATTATTTGTTGAACAACTACTGTATGCAAGGCATGGTGCCAGGGACTACAACAGGGACTTTCCTTGGAGATTTGTGGTCTGGTGGGGAAAACAAACTAAGTACGATGATAAATACGTTTAGGATGGAGGAGTGTAGGGTGTAAGGGAGCATGGAAGACCCTGACTGAGACTTGGAGGAGTCAGAAAAGAAGTTCGATTTAAGCCGAGTCACTGGGATGAGTAGAATCCAGGGCAGGGGAGAAGGAAGGGAAAAAAGTGTTCCAGGAAGAAGGAACATTTGCAAAGGCTTCTTATCCACTGAACTAGAATTTATTCAGCAACTTCTGGGTAGCAGAACCTGCCCTCCTGGGGTTCACCCTCAAGTGGGAAGACTTAAGAATAAAAAGACGTATGAATAAAAAGCAATGCCACCACAGATCGGAGGCTGGGGGAGACTCAAGGAGGCACCTGACCTCACCTGGGAATCAGGGAAGGCTCCCTGGAAGAGGGGAGACCTGTGATGATCGGGTATTGATTCCATGTGGAGTGCTTTGGGCTCAGGACCAAGGATGGTGAATCTGAACTTGGTCCCTGGGAAGTTCTGAACTTGTCTCCCTGGGGACACCAGATGCCTTATACCAGGTACAGGGGAGGGGGGCGTAGTGCAGGCTCAGGAGTCAAAATTGAGATCACAGAAAAGGTGGGGGAGGAGAGTACCTTCCAAATAGGGTGCACTATTTTCTCTTTAAAATTTTTTTGAAAAAGTTTTTTATTTGGGAATAAGTTTAAACTTTCTGAAGAGTTGAAAAAATAAAAGAGTACAAAAGGGAACAGATGTAGCACATTGATTGAGCGCCTTCTTCCCATGTGAAGGTCCCCAGGTTCAATCTTTGGTACTGCCTACAAAAAGAAAAGAAAAGAAAGGAAAAGAAAAGAAAAGAAAAAAGAAAAGAGTACAAAGGGTGTTCATTTAGCCTTTACCCAGATTCACCTGCTAACATTTTACCCTTCTTCTTGATCATTTTCTCTCTGTATTTATATATATGTGTATGTGTGAGCATGTATAATCACACATGTGCATACACACACTTGTGATCGCTTCCCTGAATTATTTGAAGATCAGTTATCCTTTATCCCTAAATATCCCCACCCCAGTTATCTGTTCTCTGTGTCTATTGGCTGCGTGTTCTTCTTTGTCTGCTTCTGTTGTCAGCAGCACGGGAATCTGTGTCTCTTTTTGTTGCGTCATCTTGTTCTTGTGTCAGCTCTCCGTGTGTGTGGCGCCATTCCTGGGCAGGCTGAACTTTCTTTCGCGCTGGGCGGCTCTCCTTACGGGGCACACTCCTTGTGCGTGAGGCTCCCCTATGCGGGGGACACTCCTCCGTGGCACGGCACTCCCTGCGCACATCAGCACTGCACGTGGGCCAGCTCCACACGGGTCAAGGAGGCCCGGGGTTTGAACCCTGGACATCCCATGTGGTAGACGGACACCCTAACCACTGGGCCAAGTCCGTTTCCCATATCCCTAAATACTCTGGGTGTGCATTTTCTATGAGGGATTTTTTTTTTCATGTAGCCACTGTACAGTTATCAACTTCATAAATTTATATTGATACATTTTTTATCTAATCTGCCTATTTTCCAATTTCATCAGTAGATAATTTTCTTTCTAGCACATTCTTGCCCTCCAGGTTAGAATCAGATCTTACATTTAATTGTGGGAAAACTTTAGCTTCCTCTAATCTGGAAAATTGAGAAAGTTTCTTGTTTAAGGTGATTCATGATCAGGTTTCATCCCCATTTAATAGGTGAAAAAAAAAGAAAACTTCTAGCAAGAATGGTGGATTGTGGTAATGGAGGCACAACACTGTGAACAAAACTGGCAGTACTGACATATGTATATCTGAATGTGGTTAAAAGGGGAAACCTTAGGTTGTATATATGGTACTAGAATAAAAATTTGAAAAAAAAGCACCATGGAACTGCACGACACAAACCGTGAACCCTAAATTAAACCATGGGCTATAGTTAATAGCACAATTATAAAAATGGGCTTTCATCAATTGTAACAAATGTACCACACCAATGCAAGGTGTTAAAAATAGGGTGGTCTATGGGAATCCCGTGTTTTATGCATGATTGTTCTATAAACCTACAACTTCTCTAATTGAAAAGAATGGTGATTAAGAGCCTTGGAGCCAGTCGCATCTGAATTTGAATCCCACTAAATGGTTTTTCTTTCAACTCTGCAATTATTTATTAAATGCACACTGTATAGCAGGTGCCATGCTGGTTCCAGAGATACAGAAATCAGAGATGGGGAAGGCAGGAAAAAAAGCACTTAAAGAAATCATGAGATAAATTCACACAGTGATCATCAGAGCTATGAAGGGGAAAACCAGGTGATGTGATGAAGACTAACTAATTGGAGAGGGGATTCCTGTGGGCAGACCTCGCTGAGCAGGGGACACTGAGGAGGACCCAGCTGTGCCAAAAGAGGGTTCCAGGCAGAGAGAGCAGCACAAGCAAAGGCCCTGAGGTGGAAAGGAGCCTGCCGAATTTGAGGGACAGCAGGAAGGTCAGTGAGATTGGGGCAGAGAGCAGGAGATGCGGACCGGGAGGAAGGCAAGAGCCAGGGCACGGAGGGTCTTGTAAGCCATGATAAGGGGTTTGGATTCCTCTCCCCAATAAGGGTGGACCTGTCTCAGCCTCAGTTTCCTCGTTGGTAAAATGGGGCTCCTGGGATTCTTGTGAGGTTTGAGGAGACGATTAAATGTGCCACAGGCTTAGTATAGGGCTTGGCAGGCGGAAGGACTACGCTAAGTATGACTGACTTCATCACGATGCAAGGCCGGGAGGAGGAACTGAGCGGCTCAGACCTGCGTCCCCGGGGAGCCGGGCCCGAGCTGCAGGTGAGGCAGCTGACATGGCCCCTCGCCCCTTCAGGTTACCCGGGTTTCCAAGCCACGACCTATGCCAGCCGGAGTTACACAGGCCTCGCCCCCGGCTACACCTACCAGTTTCCCGGTAAGTGCTGCTTTGTGCCCCTGCTGCCAGCATGTCCCCAGCTCCCAGGCAGTCTGACTCCCTCAGGGTGGTGTTCTGGGGGTGCATGGCTGGGGCAGGGTTCTGCCTGCTGAGGCTTGGAAGGAAGGGCATGTCTGAGGAAGGAGCGGCTCCCCCCCACCAGTCACCTCCCACCCCCTCCCCAGGAGCTGGGGGCGGGGTTCCCGGCGTGGCCCGCGTGGCCCCTCTGCCTGCCTCCTGCCTTCCTCTCCTCCCCACGCCCCCCTGGGTTGCCACTTCCACCAAAGAGGGCATCGGGCTGGTGGCGGGGAGCTCCCCGAGGAGGAGCGATGCGGCCCTGTGTTTATGGACACACAATGACCAGGTGCTCTGCTGAGCCCTTTCAAGGCCAAATAAGAGCTTTTAAGACCCTAAATGTTCGGGGGAGAGGGGGAGGATGTTTTTAACACTATGATCATTTGTAATTCAAAATAAAAATAACACCTTAAAATAAGTGGCAGGGAGCCCAAGAAGGTTCTGAACTTTCCTACAATGCTTATTCAATGTTGTTTTCTTTGAAATATCAAATACAAAATTTTTGTAAGCTTTTTTTTTTGGGGGGGGGTTCTTTTTTTTTCAGAGGGGCCCGAAGTGCTTACATTATCTGGGCCGTCCAGCTTGGAATCTTTTGTATACGTTGTGTTGTCTGATCCTCACAGTGGTCTCATGGGGGAGACTATTTTATTTTATTTTTAATAAATCTTTTTTTTAAATTTATTTATCTCCCCCCCCGCCCCATTGTCTGCACACGGGTCAAGGAGGCCCGGGGTTTGAACCACGGACCTCCCATGTGGTAGACGGACGCCCTAACCACTGGGCCAAGTCCACTTCCCCGGGGGAGACTATTTTAAACCTCATTTTATAGATGAGGAAACAGGCTCAGAGAAGAAAAATGACTGGCTAAGTGAGTCAGCGAGAAAGTGGCAGGGCTGGGAATCAAACTCAAGCCTGACTGCTCTAGGGCCATTGGCTCTTCATCCGTGCAGCCTCCCCACAAAAAAAGGAGGAGAAGAAGAGGATTCTGGGAGATGTTTTGATGCAATCAGAAGCCATTTATTACCCAGTCTTGACTAGCTCCAGCATTGCCCCATGCCCAGGGTAGAGGTGGCAACCCTGCCCTTTCTCGCTCCCTCTCTCCTCTCTGTGTCTCCTCCCCCTTCCCTGACCTGCTGGGACCTTGCACTCCCCCATCCCCAGCTCTTGGGTCCTGTGCATGGCCCGACCCCCACCCAGTGTCCCTACGGGTGCATCCGTCCTCCCTGGGCCATGCCCAAGGGGCCTCTCCTGCTTCCTCCTAAGCTGTTTTACGTTTCATTTTAGAAT